>NC_090657.1:41500084-41702584 GCF_040937935.1 Hyperolius riggenbachi | reverse complement strand
GGGTGGTACCAAGTCTGTGGAGGGAGAGGGGTGGAGAAGTGTGTAGAGTGGACCAGATCAGGCTCACCTATTTCCACCAGAGCCCAAGTGGAAAGCCACTAGTGCAGCAGCAAGCGCAGACAAAGGGATTTTCGGGGGCACCCCGCTGGATACACCTCTGCTGAGGATGACGGGGGAAGCCTCTTTAGGATCCAGAGGCTTCCCCCTCATGAGGTAAATACCCCCAGGGGCACTTTTTCTCCTTCAGGATTACTTTAAAAATGACAACTGGAGAGGTATATGGAGGCTGCCATGTTTATTTCCTTTTAAGCAATACCAGTTGCCTGGCAGCCCTGCTGATCCTCTGCCTCTAATACTATTAGCCATAGCCCCTGAACAAGCATGCAACAGATCAGGAGTTTCTGACTTTAAAGTCAGATCTGACAAGACTAGCTGCCTGCTTGTTTCTTGTGTTATTCAGATACTACTGCAGAGAAATAGACCAGCAGGGCTGCCAGGCAATTGGTATTGATTAAAAGGAAATAAATATGGCAGCCTCCGTATACCTCTTACTTCAGTTCCCCTTTAAGAAAATGACTGAAAGGATCAACTTATACATGTGCTTGCTGGTTGCTTGAGCAACCTGCCTATATAGCACAATCCTCTCACTGTGCAAGATAAAATACTCACCAAGCCTCCAGCCATGTCTTCTAGCTTTCCTGTAGCTCCTAGCGGCTTTCTTATGTCCTCCGAGTATGGCTCCGGGCAAGTCACCTGACCTGTCGGGTCATGTGACACGCTGAGAGACGTCCACAGACGCCAGAAAGCTGCTAGGAGCTACAGGAAGGCTAGAGGACATGGCTGGAGGCTTGGTGAGTATTTTATGGCCTGCAAACCCCCACAGTCCCTGTTATCCCCTCAAGGATGCCAGTTAGTTGAGACTTCTGGTTGCCCAAGTTCCAGATAACAGAGACCTTGCTGTAATTTATTACCTCTCGGTGTTACAAGCCCTACTGCATAGAGCCAAATTAATCCATGCCATGCACTGATGAGGATCAAACCATCCAAAACAGTCTATGCATGTTGGATTAGTATGGCTCTGTACAAATTAACAAGCTGAAACATCATTGCATTCCAGCGGTTCTGGAGGTGTGTTTAGCTTCTAAGGGTGACAATGGTGAATTTGCATGTATTCAGCAGTGTTGCTCTGGGAGACATCTCAAGCTCACTCCCACCTGAATTATTGCAAATTCTTTCTGTTTTAGGAAAGCAAACTTGTTTTTCTCTGTAATTTATTAGAAATTGCACCCTCAATGGGCATTTGTAGAACGCACTCTGATGGACAATACCAATCCTACGTATATCTTGTCTGTATTGGTTGTCACGGCCATAGTTAAGGTCCGTACACAAGCCGGACTGCAGGCAACGACAAGTCCGTCGTCACCTCCCGCTGGGTGGGCGTTCCAGCGACAGTCCGGCGTGTGCACAGTCAGTCTGCAGACTGATACGGCTGTTGCTGAGCGATCCGCCGGGCGGATCGCTCAGAAACAGCCGTATCAGTCCGCCAACAGACTGTACACACGCCGGACTGTCGCTGGAACGCCCACCCAGCGGGAGGTGACGACAGACTCGTCGTTGCCTGCAGTCCGGCGTGTGTACGGACCTTTAACAGTACTGAAATTTTCAGTAAGGTCATTGTATTTGATGACTACCGGTAGTTAAGAGGTCATAGAACTTTTGGATGACTGTGCAAACACTGCTGACAGCAGAAAAGTGATAAGTTCAACACGTTATCTTTAGCCTATATGTAAGGTGAATCAACATTAGCAAAAAAGCAGCTCTGTCGTTAAACCTACAGTATACGCTAACCGTTTACACCAAAAGTAAGATTATGATGGTACTCCAAAAAAATAAAAAAATCCTATGAAGGTTTATTCATATAGATACGATTGTTCACCTCAAGCACACAGTTTTATTTGTTTTATAATATTAAGCATTGCCAATTCATGCAAATTTACCAACACAAGCACTGCAAGGATACTTAAAGAGAACCCGAGGTGGGGATCGTAGAAAGAAATCTATACACAGAGGCTGGGTCTGGCTATAGTGCCCAGCCTCTGTTGCTAGTTTAATCCCCCCTAAGTGCCCCCTGCGCTCCGCTCTCCCCCATAAATTACGGCCGCGCTCTCGGGCATTGTTTACCTCCCTAATGTCACTCACGCCGCTCCCCCCGCCTCCTGCAGAGCGCCGGTCCCCGCCCACATCCCTTCTCTTTAATCAGCGGCGAGGGAAGGGATGCGTGTGGGGACCGGCGCTCTGCAGGAGGCGTGGGAGCGCCGTGAGTGACACTAGTGAGGTAAATACAGCCCGCTGCGACACTGCGTGTCGCCAGCGCGGCTGTAATTTATGGGGGAGAGCGGAGCGCAGGGGGGACTTAGCGGGGATTCAACTAGCAACAGAGGCTGGGCACTATAGCCAGACCCAGCCTCTGTGCATAGATTTCTTTCTACGATCCTCACCTCGGGTTCTCTTTAACTAGGTAAAAAAAAAAAAAAAAAAAAAAAGGGGGAGGCTGAACTAGGGTCTTAACTTGAGGTAATGTTACCAGCATCAGAGTGCCCTTGGAAACACTGTGTTTGATAAAGATGTGCACGCCACAATGTAGAATTCAGCTTTATAGTCAACCCTCCAAGGTTGTATCTTGTTCATCACTAGGTTATAGTAGTAATGCATGGTCCCTATAAATAAAACCAGGCTTGTGCTTTGCTGTTGGTTTTGAAAGCACACTGGAAGCAGGGGAAATCAGGCCATTGTCACCATAACTTATCTATCTCTCCCATCCTCAGAAGTTGTATTCTGCCAGGAAAACTTATGGCTGTAAATTGCTAAGCAGTGAGGTTTACTATATTTGCGACAAGGTACAAGACGGAAGCTGTCACTTGCATGCCTGAAAATGAACTCTTTCAGGCAGCAAAATAAAAAAAATAAATAAAAAAAAAGCCTGGTTATTAATGTTTTGCACTGTACACACACACACACACACACACACACACACACACACACACACACTTATCTCATGTCATATGCCCCCTCGGGTACATTTTAAAGCTCAGATCCCAGTCAGCATGTGAAGATGGTTTTAATTTCATCATCTCTACTAATATTCTGTTAAAATAAAAATCACATTCAATCGAATTTGTAAATGTAAAAACTATGGGATAGTAAAAACAAAAACAAAATTTATGACTAGGAGGACAAATACAATTGTTTTTCACCTCATGTTCACTTTAAACTGCCAGGTTAATTTGGACTGTGAGAAGAAAGGATGCACAGCAGAGGAAACAAGACCTCCATGTAGATATGGTCCAAGGTGGAAATAATGCTAAGGCACCTGAAGGATACGTACCCTGAGTGTTCTGGAAATAATGACGCCACAGAGGCCTGATTTTGTCCTGGCCACCGACATCCCAGACAGTGAAGCTGATGTTCTTGTATTCTACTGTCTCAACATTAAAACCTAAAAAGAAACCACACATAGGTCTTAGAATAAAATAATGGATTTAATAAACATTTATGTGAAGGAAAATATCCTTCACATGGGAGTGTTTTATTTTTTTATTACCTATGGTAGGAATGGTGGTGACAATCTCTCCTAGCTTCAGCTTGTACAGGATGGTAGTTTTTCCGGCTGCATCCAGTCCTACCATAAGTATTCTCATCTCTTTCTTTCCAAAGAGGCCTTTAAAAATGCTTGCAAACATGTTCCCCATGGTAGTGTCTTTTTATCTAATAAGGAGGAAAACAGATGGTGTGAGTGAAAGCCTACTAGGTTCAACTGTAAATTAGAAACAAAACAAAAAAAACAAACAAAAACAAAATTACTACTAGACAAAAAACCTAAACTACTACTAGAGATGAGGCAAAATTTCATCCAAGTCAGAACATGCTCATCCGTAAACACTGGCAACTCCTTTAAACCACAACTGCAAGCACCCCCCAAAAAAAAGCTAGACAACTCATTTAAGACCAGGAACTTTTCTGAGCGCTTTGCTATTTGAAAATCTCTTGCTAATGTAATGCTATGGGTGTGGTCCCACTTGAGTGATGTGATTTTATAAAAATCCCCCATAACATTGTATTAGCAAGAGCTTTTTCGAATGACTAGCACCTAGAAAAGGTTGTTCGTGTGTTTGATCCCTAAGATCAGGGAAGGCTCTAGATTCCCCAGAAACTCCCTGTCCATTCATTCTACTGCTGTCCATCCTGTTCCAGCCTCTTACTTTAAAATCTGAAGAAGCCGTCGGGTCTCTATAGAAGTACTCTGGTTTCCAAATAATCCCGAAGACGAGCAGCTCCGTACTGCGTACATGCGAGCTCATGCTTGCACAATATAGAGCCGCTCATCATCGGAAGCACTTGGAGACCCAAAGATGCACTCAGCAGGGGAGTTTGAACAAGATACACATAATCTGATTTATACAACAAAACAAAGCTGGATTCCTGTCCAGAGTAATAATATATCTATATATCTATATTTATATATATCTCTCTTTCTATACTTCTATATCTCTCTTTCTATACTTCTATATCTCTCTTTCTATACTTCTATATCTCTCTTTCTATACTTCTATATCTCTCTTTCTATACTTCTATATCTCTCTTTCTATACTTCTATATCTCTCTTTCTATACTTCTATATCTCTCTTTCTATACTTCTATATCTCTCTTTCTATACTTCTATATCTCTCTTTCTATACTTCTATATCTCTCTTTCTATACTTCTATATCTCTCTTTCTATACTTCTATATCTCTCTTTCTATACTTCTATATCTCTCTTTCTATACTTCTATATCTCTCTTTCTATACTTCTATATCTCTCTTTCTATACTTCTATATCTCTCTTTCTATACTTCTATATCTCTCTTTCTATACTTCTATATCTCTCTTTCTATACTTCTATATCTCTCTTTCTATACTTCTATATCTCTCTTTCTATACTTCTATATCTCTCTTTCTATACTTCTATATCTCTCTTTCTATACTTCTATATCTCTCTTTCTATACTTCTATATCTCTCTTTCTATACTTCTATATCTCTCTTTCTATACTTCTATATACACACACACACACACACACACACACACACACACACACACACACACACACACACACACACACACACACACACACACACACACACACACACACACACACACACACACACACACACACACACACACACACACACACACACACACACACACACACACACACACACACACACACACACACACACACACACACACCAACTTTGTTTTGTTGGGTTTAAACAAGGCCTGGTGGTGGAACAAGGGCACACGGAGAGGAACGACAAGGCGTTAAGGGATAAAGAGACTTGCTTCTTAGAGGAGTATCTAACTTTTTTGTTGTTATTAGGAGAGAACAGTTGTCCTTAAAGCTATAGCTAAAAGCCCAATTTAGGTTCTGAATGCTGTTAGAGAGCTTAAATCTTTTCTCCACCCTCATTTTGTCAAAACATTAAATATAAAAAGACATGAAAGCTCATGTTTCTGTTAAGGTGCCCATACATCTACAGTGTTCTCCCCAGAATTTTTTTCCAGCCGGGTGGCATGAAATAGTAGCCGGGTGGGGCGAGTTGAAAATTCAGGGAAACTGTGCTTACAGCATAGGAGGAGGTGAGAAGGTGAGCCAATGACAGCCGGGTGGTCACCAAATCTAGCCAGGTGGAGCACCCGGCTAAAAGAGCCTGGGGAGAACACTGATCTAGCGATTTTGAAGTACGATCGACCATTCGATCATTTTATCAATTGAGAGAGAATCGAGAGAGTGTTGCAGAATTCCCAATTGAAAAGTGGCTGATATGTCGAATCGACCAGCTTACTTGATTGAGCAGGATGCAAGATAACGGTCGATCGCACAGGAATCTGCTACTGTTCACATGTCATTCGATCGACTTTTGCATTCAGAGCATGGAGACAACATCGGCCAGATCGATTAGTGAAGGTGAATCGCATAGGAATCGTTTGTAGTGTGTGGGTCACAAGTCGATCGACTTTCGATTAACTACACTGAAGTCGATTCCCCAATAAAGTTGACAGCTTTGTGGATTGAATCAGAATCGCTAGATGTAGCGCTACCTTTAAAGAGGCTCCTTTTGCTTTGGAAACTGGAGTTGAGAGAAACCATGGCTCATCTCCAATCAATTTCACAATCCAACTCTGCAGATCTGGTGGACTCCTAACCCAAGTGAGTGCATGCAGCCCTCTGCATTCTTACGTGCCGATAGCAAACTCTATATTCTGGGATGGCTGTATAGGAGGGTGCAGATAGCTGACTGTACACTCAGGGGTCTCCAAACCTAGCAAGCGTTCTGTTGCTATGAGGGGAGGGTCAACGGAGCAGAGCACAAGTGATGATAAACTGCGGGTGGGGTGAGTGGGAAGGGGTTAAGGGAGTCGTTCACATTTATACATTAGGGAGGCAGCGGCAGGCTCAGCCGATTCCCTGAATATTTCATGCTGAAATCGGATGGCAATCGGCCTGCGGTATATGGGCAGCTTTGACAAGAGACAAATGAATCTCTAATCAGACTCTATTACAGATAAATTTGTCTCTGTCAAATCTGCCAATAGTAGTCAGGTCTATGGGCAAAGTTGGGGTTCTCAATTTAGTGAAAGCAGGTAGCCAACAATATTCTAAAAGATCACTAAACCTAGTGAGAACAGGTAAGCCAACTCAGCATACTCAACTGCTTTCAAACCAAAACAGTCTGTGGGGAGTGGCAATAGGAGGAAGAAAGGGACTGCCCAGCAGTCCAAACTGTGAACTAGGCTGATTTACCTGTTCTGCACATCAAAGTGTCTGCATTTTACCCACACCTAGCTGTAAAGCACTAAGCAAGTCCTCTGATTAAACTGGATGTAGCCATAACAGAACACAAACGGTTACCAAATGTTATTTTGAGTAACTCTTGTATCCAAAACATTTCTAGTTAACATTCAACCTCTTAAGCGATGGAAAAAATTGACATTTTTCACACCACTTCAGGCAAAACAAATATACATAGTTTTTGAACAGATATACACAATGTATCGCCTTGCGACTGATCAACAAATATGGAGGCCTCATCGGCGCATACTATAAATATGCACAGAAACAAGGTATTTTAGCTATGTCAGTACACCCCTTAAGGCGCCCATAAACATTTAAACAGCCACCCAATGTGGACAACCGATAAACCCCTCTCTGATCTGGATCAGATAGGGATCAGAACACACCAGAATTTCATGGTGACATTTATTGAACATCTATCAAACCGCTGCACTGTTCAGTAGATCGATGGCTTACAGCACTGATCACAGTAATGAAATATGCTAGGAGAAATCTATGTCTGTATTTTAAGCTGATCACTTTCATCAGTATAAGGGCTGATTCACACTAGTGATTTGAAAAGCTCTTGCTAATAAAATGCTATGGGAGATTTTTACAAAAATCACCTCGCTCCAGTGAGAACACGAACATAGGATAACATTAACAAGAGCTTATAAAATCACAAAGCACCTAGAAAAGCTCTTGCAGTGTGAATTAGCCCTAAGGCTTGTTTCACACATAAATATGTAAATTTCTGGCCCAGTCATGTCAGTTTTGTATCAGTTTTACCTGACTGAACCAGAAATGCACACCTTTTATGTGTGAACACAACCATAGAAACACCTACAAAACTGACAGCCTAAAGAAACAAACTCTCCTAATCCATACAGAAGGTCTGGCAGTAACCAGGGTGCAAGGGTTACCTAGAATACATATTAAGGTAACTGGAAATAACATTCCAGTATACACAATACCAGCAGCCTCTCAGCGAAAAGTGACTGGCAATTGTGCAGCCAGAAAGCCCATTAATTACGGCAAGCACAATACTACTTCTTGCAAAGGACACTTTATTTGGTTAGCTAACAAATGCCTGTGTCCTTCACTGTCCATTGTAACAGAGGAAGATTCAGTGCAAGAAGTGGGAAAGGAACTGTTGTCATGGCAACTTCAGACATCTGACTGCGTACTAAGGTACTGTGCCAACAGGAACAAGGGGGTGGATGTAACATAAAGCGTGTATACAGCACAGGAAATGTACTGTTTCATCAGCACAAAGGGTCAGGGACAGAAGTGGATACAATTCTGTCACACCAATCTGTAGCATGGATTTCACATTATATTAAATCATTACCATATTACCATAGCAATAATGATCTAAAATACAAGATTTTCCATTTCATGTATGAACCTAGAAACAGGTCTAACAAGAAAAAAACCTTGTACCTGTACACACACACATACTATAATAATTTTCTGTACATAGATCTAGAAATCTCAATGCCAATACACAAACCATATTAAAAAAAAAAAAAAAAATAGTCTCTGTTCTGCCAGCAGTCTTTGGTGATGTAAGAAAATCATTTTGTTATTCCCAGCAACATTAGCAGCGAGTTAAATGATGGCAGGATGGGCTCCCATTACTGGTTTACTTTATGCCCATTAGTGATGGGCTTCCCAATAGCCCTGCCGTTCATAATCGCATTTCCGATTAAGTCTTGCTGGCCGCGGTAGAGGGGGGTTAACTTGCCCATGCCACCACCTATAGCTGATGCAGTCCACGTCGCATTCACTAGCGATCCACACGTCAATGCTTCCTCCTTCAAACTCGGAAGGAGGAAACATTGGAGTGACGTGGCACACGATGTGGACCACATCAGCTATAGGCAGCGACATGGGCAAGTTAGCCCCCCTCTGCCGCGGCCAGCAAGACTTGATCAAAATGATGAATACTATTGGCGAGGCTATTCGGAAGCCCACCACTAGTGTCTAAAGCTTAAAGGGAACCTAAACTGAGAAAGATAAGGATTTTCCTTTTAAAATACCACCAGTTGCCCGACTCCCCTGCTGATCCTATGTGTCTAATACTTTTTGCCACAGCCCCTGAACAAGCATGCAGATCAAATGCTCTGACTGAAGTCAGACTGGATTAGCTGCATGCTTGTTTCAGGTGTGCGATTCGGCCACTACTGCAGCTAAAGTGATCAGCCGGACTTCCAGGCAACTGGTATTGTTAAAAAGTAAACATCCATATCCCTCTCAGTTTAGGTTCCCTTTAAAGTATACCAGACACGACATATACTAACCTTTTTATACATACCTGGGGCTTCCTCCTGCTGGAAAGATACGTAAATAGCGCACTTCCTCTTGCACAGACTGGCAGCGACTGAAGGGAAGTTACGGGACCCGGTACTGGAGCTGCAGGCAGCAGAGGGCGGCGGCATGGGAGCGATCTGTGCCCATGGAGCTGGAGGAAGCTCCAGGTATGTATAAAAAAAAAAAAAAAAAAAAAAAGTATATACACGTTATAGCAGCATAGAGGGTGATATAGCGGCTGGGAACGCAGAGAATCAGCCGTGTTACCAGCCTTTCGGCGGCTGTCGCCGAACCCGGAAGTAGCCGCCGGCGGGGACAGGAGGATCGGAGCGGGGCTGCGAGGGCACCATCCAGCTTCAGGGGGCTGAGGGATGCCCCGGGTGAGTAAATTTTTTTTTTGGGCTTAAGTATTCCTTTAAGAGGCACTGCAGTTGCCACTCCTACACCCCATTCCAGCCCCACCCTACTGCAAGGGCTGACCATTCCCCTCACCAGTCAGTGCTCCTTGGACATTAGTAGGGATGGTCAATGACATGCAAATAATTTAGTTCATCCAGAATGATGCAAATTGATGCAGCTTGAAAATGGACCAATCAAATTCCACCAAGGAACTGTGTCAAGCATCAACTCAGAATTATTTGCATCTCACCCCCTAAACACTACTATATTTTCACGTGGACAGCTGAAGTGCACATTTGCCACACAGATTAGCCCCCAATCTGACAGGGAATGAGCTCCATCTAGTTGCTATGTCATGCAACTGCAGGACAGCACTTTTAGCCACAGGTGTCAGCAGTTGACAAGGTGCAGTTAGTCCACAACAGAAAACCGCTGCATGTAACAGTGTAGCGGGCAGCTGCTGCATGCCCTGATGTTCATGCACAGCATAGATGCCATCCTATTGTATGTGCCGAAAGTTTGCAGATACCCACAGAAGCAGCTGACAGACGTTCTGCCTGCCAGCTCCCCGTGCATAAGAAGCCTCGGGTAAATGTGCTGTTATGTTCCCCCAAACAACATTTCTCAGATTCATCAATCATGCCAGCTATGCGAATACTTAAAGATTAACTTCAGTCTCCTCACATGTTTACCATACACATTCCTGACTTTCCTGTGATTAGGTTCACTGTAAAATATTTGAAGAAACTAAACTTGTAGGAGCCTTCATACAGTTTTTTGAATATACTCACTACAGCCTCACAGCACTAAACATTAGTGCACAAATGTATCAATCAGATATGCTTAGAAATCTCGGGCTGATGTGTACGATTGGGTGCGCAGCGGTAAAGGTGTGCTATAATGGCGGAAGATACACCCCGGCCGATGTCCTTCCAAAATGTAATACAGTGGAGGAAATAATTATTTGACCCCTCACTGATTTTGTAAGTTTGTCCAATGACAAAGAAAAAAGTCTCAGAACAGTATCATTTCAATGGTAGGTTTATTTTAACAGTGGCAGATAGCACATCAAAAGGAAAATTGAAAAAATAACCTTAAATAATAGATAGCAACTGATTTGCATTTCATTGAGTGAAATAAGTTTTTGAGCCCTCTAATAAAAGACTTAATACTTAGTGGAAAAACCCTTGTTTGCAAGCACAGAGGTCAAACGTTTCTTGTAATTGATGACCAAGTTTGCACACATTTTTGGAGGAATGTTGATCCACTCTTTGCAGATCATCTCCAAATCCCTAAGGTTTCGAGGCTGTCTCTGTGCAACTCTGAGCTTGAGCTCCCTCCATAGGTTTTCTATTGGATTAAGGTCCGGAGACTGACTAGGCCAGTGTTTCTCAACTTTTTTGACCCAAGTACCCCCTATCGCAATTCAGTTCCAGCCGAGTACCCCCTGAATTCGGATCAATATACTTTGATGAAATTTAAACATGCAAACAGTATTTGAACTGACAACTTAGTAAACTTAGGAAACTATATGTGTATATATATATATATATATATATATATATATATATATATATATATATATATATGTGTATGTATATATATATATATATATATATATATATATATATATGTGTATGTATGTGTATGTATGTATGTATGTATGTATGTATGTATGTATGTATGTATGTATGTATGTATGTATGTATGTATGTATGTATGTATGTATGTATGTATGTATGTATGTATGTATGTATGTATGTATGTATGTATGTATGTATGTATGTATGTATGTATGTATGTATGTATGTATGTATGTATGTATGTATGTATGTATGTATGTATGTATGTATATATATATATATATATATATATATATATATATATATATATATATATATATATGCATATATAGTGGGTGAGACTAATATGTGCCTCTTATCACTAAAGCTGCCTCTTAACACTACAAATAACCTGTCTGAGCGTCTTTCCTGAAATACTGGGACCAATATGTGCCTCCGTCTCTCATCACATCTCACAGACGGAAATGTGAGTGCGGGGGGAGGGCGGGGTGATTTCGTAGCGCTGCGCGATGACGCTGATCAGAGCTGATCAGCTGATTGGGTTGCTGCCCGGCGCTGTTTCCGCGCAGAGCGCGGCTTGTAAATAGTAAGTGGACGCAAGTGACGATCAGAGCTGATCAGCTGATCGGGTTGCCGGCGCTGCTTCGTGCAGAGCGCGCTGGAGACCACACAAGTGGCCATAAGCAAGTGCAGCTGATCGTGCTGCGTACCCCCGACAGTGGTCTCGCGTACCCCCTGGGGTACGCGAACCACGTGTTGAGAAACTCTGGACTAGGCCACTCCATGACCTTAATGTGCTTCTTCTTGAGCCACTCCTTTGTTGCCTTTGCTGTATGTTTTGGGTCATTGTCGTGCTGGAACACCCATCCACGACCCATTTTCAGTTTCCTGGCAGAGGGAAGGAGGTTGTCGTTCAGGATTTCACGATACATGGCTCCGTCCATTTTCCCGTTAATGCGATTAAGTTGTCCTGTGCCCTTAGCAGAAAAACACCCCCAAAGCAAAATGTTTCCACCCCCATGCTTGACGGTGGGAACGGTGTTTTGGGGGTCATAGGCAGCATTTTTCTTCCTCCAAACACGGCGAGTTGAGTTAATGCCAGAGAGCTCTATTTTGGTCTCATCAGACCACAGCATCTTCTCCCAGTCACTCACAGAATCATTCAGGTGTTCATTGGCAAACTTCAGTCGGGCCTGCACATGTGCCTTCTTGAGCAGGGGGACCTTGCGAGCCCTGCAGGATTTTAATCCATTGCGGTGTAATGTGTTTACAATGGTTTTCTTGGTGACTGTGGTCCCTGCTAATTTGAGGTCATTCACTAACTCCTCCCGTGTAGTTCTAGGATGCTTTTTCAGCTTTCTCAGAACCATTGACACCCCACAAGGTGAGATCTTGCGTGGAGCCCCAGAGCGAGGTCGATTGATGGTCATTTTGTGCTCCTTCCATTTTCGAACAATCGCACCAACAGTTGTCACCTTCTCTCCCAGCTTCTTGCTAATGGTTTTGTAGCCCATTCCAGCCTTGTGCAGGTCTACAATTTTGTCTCTGACATCCTTGGACAGCTCTTTGGTCTTTCCCATGTTGGAGAGTTTGGAGTCTGCTTGATTGATTGATTCTGTGGACAGGTGTCTTTTATACAGGTGACTAGTTAAGACAGGTGTCCTTAATGAGGGTGACTAATTGAGTAGAAGTGTCTAACCACTCTGTGGGAGCCAGAACTCTTAATGGTTGGTAGGGGTTCAAAAACTTATTTCACTCAATGAAATGCAAATCAGTTGCTATCTTTTATTTAAGGTTATTTTTTGGATTTTCCTTTTGATGTGCTATCTGCCACTGTTAAAATAAACCTACCATTGAAATGATACTGTTCTGAGACTTTTCATTTCTTTGTCATTGGACAAACTTACAAAATCAGTGAGGGGTCAAATAATTATTTCCTCCACTGTATGTATCCCCCGGTGCCCCGCGCACTGAAATACATTTTACCTGTCACACCACCTGTTAGTGTCACTGCTGTGTCCGCCATACTTCCACATTTAGGTCCCAAGTGACTACAGGGCATATAGCACGTGGGGTATGCGCGACTAGGACGCAAGAAGCCGCATGGGGCGCCAATGTGAAAGTAAGGCGGCGTATCTTTGTGCAGACACCAGGGGTACATAGAACATTTGGGGGAATCCCAGTGACAAGGCCGATTTGAGAGATATCATGCTGAAATTGATTGGGAATCGGCCTGCAGCGCGGAGAGGGAGAGAGAGAGATCCATCTCTTGGTCAAATCTGCCTATAAATGTATGGACACCTGACTAGGTTGCAGGTCAAAACAGCAATTAAGTACTTACTGAATAGATGAGCTGGACAGATAATAGGATAGGGATTCAGCATGACAACACTAAATCCCAGCAACTGACCTTTGCCGTTCTGCCAGCCATTTAGTGACAGAGCATAAAATGATAACCAATTACTGCTGTCTTCCCAACATAGATAATATGGTCCTTTTTCTTTGGTTGCTGGAAAATGTCAAAGTACAAAAGATAAGCGCAAAATGTACAACATCTAACAGAGTTTTACTTTAATAGTCCAAAATCAAAATGTTCCAGACTGCTTACACATCTTTTTGAAGAGATATCCTGACCTTGGAACGTCACTCCTTCCCTCCACACTCTGCAATACACATCAGCAATTACTGATGATTCAGATAGGGGGCTGAGGAATACCGTAACAATGTGCTGCAGTGTAGGAGGGTTTCTACACCGCAAACATCTCAGGTTGTCAAAAATCCTGGAGGTGCTGGCAGCAGAGCTGCAGACAACCATAGAGTTCTGGTGTCTTCTGTAGGCAGCTACATGCCCTAGTTGGAGCTCTCCGATAGCCAGATGAGTGCTGCAGGAAAGCAGCATCACACATTCTCAGGTCACTAGCCTGCTAAGGTGCATTAATGTCAATCTATGTCATAGCATAGAAGCTGGAGGTGTACAAAGTCAAAAAGTGTCCAAATAAAGCCCAAATACAGGCATAAAACAATACGGAATGTACAGCTGTAGTATTCAACACTGTTAAAGAGAAACCATAACCAAGAATTGAACTTCATCCCAATCAGTAACTGATACCCCCTTTCCCATGAGAAAGCTTTTCCTTTTCACAAATGGATCATCAGGGGGCTCTGTATGGCTCAGTGTTCTCCCCAGAGCATATTAGCAGGGCGCGCCGCCCGGGTAAGATCGGCGGCCGCCCGGGTACATCTGCGCTGCTTGAATGGCATTATTAGCCAGGCGTCCGTTCAGAGACATTTTATTGTAATGCGCCTGCACGGTACTCTGAAGGCTCTCTTTCGTTCCCTCCCTCCAATCAGCCAGTCCGTGTGGTTTACCCATTGGTGGCTCCCTCCAACCAGTCAGAACAGAGAGGCAGCCTAGTGCTCCCCGCCCCCTCACAAATCCGTCCAGCCTCAGCCTATAGCAGCAGCAGCCGTCACAACAGAGAGGAGAGAGATCATCCTTCCATGCTCCACACGCTGAATTCACGGGCTGAGTGTGCACGACAGCGTGACATTACACAGTGACAACTCAGTCAGTCACTAATTACAAGTCACTCCAGCACGCCCCGTACTGCAGAGGACCTCTAATTAACACAGGTAATTGACTTCCAGCAAACAAACAAGGAGCACAGTATAAATCACTTCTCAGTAATGCAAAGAGAGGTCACTAAAGGAATGTTGGACCTTAATGTGGAGAACTGTGTATCCGTGCATAAAGAGTCAAGCATGTCAAAGTTCCTACATATTAATTGTTCTCTAAAACTGGCATACTCAAACATCTGAGCTTGGGGGGGAGGGGAGGGATTAGATTTACTTAGCTGGGGCTTCTTCCAGCCCCTAGCAGTCTTATCTGGTATTTTTCTGTGGTTGCTACGCTCCGGGCTGCTGCTTTTCCCTCCAAAAGATCCCCAACCACAGCCGGTTGCAGGCTACTGTGCATGCAAGGACTCATCTGTGCACCTCTCTTGCTCATGCTCCTCTAGTCTGGAGCATTCTGAACTGCACAAGCACAGAATCATCCTAGCCACTGGAGCATGATTAAGAGGTGCCAACGTGCTTGACTAGAGATGGGATCTTACGGAGGGGACAGCGAAACACTTATCGCAGTGCTCATTTCCCACTAGCATGCATCATTTTTTTCAGCATCGCAATCGTCACACGATCATGCTCCGTTCCCGGCAGCTGTACGTTGCAATGTACGCAGAGGAAATTGTAGGTTGTGTGATCGCATCCCGATTGTGGTTGCGATCGCGCTTCCTTGTGGAAAAGGACCCTTACTTCCCCACCCGGCTACTTTTTCATGCCACCCGGATGAAAAAAAATTCTGGGGAGAACACTGTGGCTGTTATTGTGGCGAAACCCCTCCCACAGTGATGCAAGGACCAAAAATGTACACTGGGATCTAGTCATGGGCCAACCTCAATTTCTATTGGCCACTTTCCTCACTTGTGAGCCAAAAATAATTGCAAGTGGGATGCCATTTGAGGTCCAAATTTAATGGTTCTAAGGGCCAAATTTGCCTGCGGGCCAGAGTTTGACATGTATGCTATGGATCAACAGGGCTGCCAGGCAACTGGTATTGTTTAAAAAATAAATAAATATGGCAGCCTCCATATACCGCTCACTACAGTTGTCCTGTAATACTTCCCCCTCCCCTTGCAGCAATAAAAAAAATGATTTGCTTCCCCTGTTATTTGCAGAGTCATTTAAATACAGGAGTCAGTCAGCTAACTAGAGTGTGTAAACCCTAGCTACAGAGCTATCAGCACTGGTCAAAATTGATCCTTTAACACACTGTCTGGCAGGTGTCCTCTGCCCAAACTAAAGACAGGAGGTAGTCAGGAAAGTAAAATTCGGGCAGATTCTGTTCTCAGAGCAGCATTTCCTGATAAGAGTTTCCTGGAATGTGCTCCACATGACCAGAAACAGCTACTGAGAACACATGATGGTGACATCAGCCACTGAAACATTCCTTTATTCAGAAAAAAAAAAATTACAGTAGGGGAAACTCATCCAGCTGCAGTAGAAAAGGATAAACTCATCTCCTAGACTACTGTAGATTTATGCTCTGATAGTTCTATAAAAAGTAGATGAAATCAGTTTTAGCAGCGAGGGTAGGGCACCTAGAAAGGTTTTGGCACTGTGGCAGCTTGACCTTACGGCATAGCTCCGTTTAGCTAGAATTACTTCATGAAATTTTGTGTGTTAAATTAATATCACTTTTCTGCAGGCATGACGTAAACACACACCGTCAACACCAACTCCAGCAAAAACAAACATAGGCACAGCATAATATCATAAACCAGCCAAGACTCGTTTCAACCATATACAAATCACAGACATTTTCTGCACCCGATTTTAAATACAGAAATCCACCTTATAGTAATCAAGTGGCTGCATCCAAAAGTCAAGACCAAAAAAGAGAATCCCCAAAAGCGTGCATAGCACAGTGGCTGGATAGTGTACTGGTTAAGGGCCCCACCTCCGACACAGGAGACCAGGGTTTGAATCTCGGCTCTTCCTATTCAGCGAGCCAGTACCTACAGTAAGTATTCAGTTAGGAGTCCTTGGGCGAGACTCACAAACACAGCAGGGTGGTCTACTGAGCGTGCCATTAGTGGCTGCAGTTCTCAAGCACATTGAGTTTCTATACAAAATGTTAGCATTCTAGCAATTCAAATGCAAATACATATAAGCACAGGTACAGTATCAGATTCAGAAATGGACACGGCACCCCAGTGGAAGCCGGTCCTAACACTTTTCCCAAAACGGTGTAACTAAAAGCAGCACAAGCCAATGGAAATTTCATGTCACACGGACCATGCATGTGATGAGGTGCAGCTCTGTGATGTAGGGCAGAGACATTACACCAGCATATTTATTTTATGTATTGTATTTATAAAGCGCCAACATATTACGCAGCACTGCCACTGGACATTAGTTTAGGTTACAGACAATATTTAGGGGTGACATACAGAAATAGGACAATACAGGAATACAAGAAAAACCAGATCATGCAGCACAATAGGAGTACAAGGTAATGATTAGACACTGGATGGGAGCATGGAGATTAGGCAAGTTAGGTTCACTCAAATGCATAGCATGGGTGCACAGTAATGGAGGTGCATGATCAGGTAGGACACAAAAGGAGGAGGACCCTGCCCAAAAGGCTTAAAATCTAGAGGGAGAGGTAGGGACACGAAAGGTAGGGGTCCAGAGTTCAGCTGTGGGTTTAGAGCAATTGTGAGGGGTGGTAGGCCAAAGTGAAAAGATGAGTTTTGAGGGCCTTCTTGAAGATTTTGGAGGAGGGGGCTGCCCTAATGGGTGGGGGTAGGGAGTTCCATAGTGTTGGAGCAGCTCTTGAGAAGTCCTGGAGGCGTGCATGGGACTGGGTGATGCGGGGGGGGGGGGCAGTCAGGGGAAGCTCATTGGAGAAGCAGAGTGAGCAGTTGTGTGTACCTCTGAGTAATGATGGGTACACACTGAGATTTTCTGCCCGATTTACTGTCAGATTATTTCTAATATGTCCGATTTGCTTTACGAGCGATTTCCAAGCATTTTCTGATCGATTTCCTATTAAAGTGCATGGAAATCGATCGGAAAGCAAATCAGACATGTTAGAAATAATCAAACTGACAGTAAATTGGCCAGAAAATCTCAGTATAAGATCGGAAATTTAGGTTGGACAGGTTTTGTGGACAGATTTGTAGGTCAGACACAGTAACTTGAATCTGATTCTGGCATAGTCCAATAGTTATTATTAAAGGGATTTAAAAACCATGCAGAGGAGGTACAGTGGAAGGGAAAGCAATACTACAGCCAGACACGGTGAGCGGTGAGTGAAGGAGGTGGAGGTAGAGGCTGCATTTTAAAGAGACTCTGAAGCAAGAATAAATCTCGCTTCAGAGCTCATAGTTAGCAGGGGCATGTGTGCCCCTGCTAAAACACCGCTACTGCGCGGCTAGACGGGGGTCCCTTCACCCCCAAACCCACCCCCGCAAAACTTGGTCGTCAACTTGGTTGTAGATTTTCTCTTCCTGGAGGCAGGGCTAACGGCTGCAGCCCTGCCTCTCAGCGCAGTCAGACGCGCATCGCCGCCTCTCCCCCGCCCCTCTCAGTGAAAGAAGACAGAGGGGCGAGGGAGAGGTACGCGCCTGATAGACGGGCGGGAGGCAGGGCTGCGGTGGTTAGCCCTGCCCCAATGCGGAAGCGCTCCCCGGCTGTATGGAGGGGATTTGGGGGTGAAGGGACCCCTGTTAAGCCGCGGGACAGCGGCGGTTTAGCAGGGGCACACATGCCCCTGCTATCTATGAGGTCTGAAGCTAGATTTATTCTCGCTTCAGACTCTCTTTAAGGGCTGGTTCACACAGGCGTCTGCTCGGCTTTCAGAAGTGTTGTGTTCAGTGGCGTTGCGGCAGAGTCGCGTTTGAGCTTTTAGTGGCTTTCCGTGGAGTTCAGTTGCAGTCAGCGTTCCCCCCCCCCCCCTCAGGGGGACATTAGCCGCATCGGTTAACCGTCCCAGGATGCTACATGTAGCATCCAGGGTCGCCTCAAACGCCAGGGAAAAATCAGGATCTGAACGCCGCATTTGCGCTAACGCCGGTAAAAGCCTGGTACTAACTTGAATGGGAGCGTTTAATGCCGAGTCCTGAACGCCAGCGGTAAACGCCGTGTGAACCAGCCCTAACCGCAGTCACCAATTAGCAGCCACCACTGTACCAGCAGCGGTGTGTCACTAAGATTAAGACATATGGGGCCATATGCAAGTCAATTTTTCACTTGAGTTTTCTCCTAGGTGATATTTTAACTAGTAAATGACATGCCTTTTTAACCACCAGCAAGCAAATACTCAAAATCATTTTGACATTACTTTTCCAATTACTTTTTGGTACTTTTTCTCATGCACAGTGCTAAAAAGTTATTTTAAAGCAAAGATGAAAAATGAACACCTAGAATAAAAAGTGAATTGCACACGGAACCACTGCTCTGAAAGATTACAGCAGGCTGCAACAAGGGCAGAAAGGATCCTAGATGTTCCGAGTCAAAAGGCACAAGTATACAAAGAAATGGACTTGGGTAAAAAACCAGGGCTGTGGAGTGGGGACAAAAATCTTCCGACTCAGACTCCTCAGTTTATGAAACCATGACTCCGACTCCGGGTACCCGAAATGGCTCCGACTCCCTAGCCTAATACTTAACAGGGCTGTGGATTTTGTACAAAAATTATCCGACTCCTGAGTTTATGAAATCAACGACTCCGACTCCAACTCCGGGTGCCCGAAATTGCCCCGACTCCAACTCCACAGCCCTGTAAAAAACAAAACACGACACAATATGCAGGATACTGTATTGTGTGCCTGCCAATCGTGGTATGAATAGTCAATTTTGAATGAAAACAAATATGCAAATTATACAGTCCCCATCAGGTATGCATGAATCTGTAGTATTAGAAAGTGTGCAGTTAAAATGGACCTGAACTCTTGCACAGGACAGAAGGAAAACAAAATGCACCCTGTATGGGTTTAGAGAGTTTAGCCTGTCTAATTCCCCCACGTCTGCGACTAATCACCACTGTAATTTGATCTCTCAGCTGTGTCAGCTCAGGAATCTCCCCTGCCACAGCAGAGTAGCTAATTTGTAAACGCAGGATGTCAACAATATGTCTGCTACTATGAAAGCAGGAGGTAAACCCTGCAGATTTATTGCAGGATTTGAATCAGCTGTAAGAAAAATGTTTTTCTGCAAAGGTTATTATGCTGTTGTGTATCTTTTAGAGCAGAGGGGAAGTTCTGAGTTCAGATCCGCTTTAAAGCAGATCCAAGATGAAAAACTAACTATAAGTAACTTGTCTATATATCTTATCTAAAGTTTAGATAGTTTACACAGCAAATCTAGCTGCAAACAGCTTCAACAGTATACGATTATTTCTTCCTGTGATACAATGAGAGGCGCCATGTTCTGTTTGTCACATTACGCACAGGAAAGCTGCTGTGCATCTCCAGCCCTCGGCCTGTGAAAACGTCACTCCCCTCTCCTCCCCCGCCTCTGAAATCTCTTGCTAGTAATCTTCTCTTCCTCCTTCTGCCCAGACTGATCTCCCATAAGCCCTTGCTACTAAAACTGAAAGCGCCAAGGCATTCTGGAGAAGCTGTGGGCAAGGCTTGTTTAGTTAATAGGGAATTACAGTATTAAAACAACAAAACAAAAAGTATTTGGCTTGAGGAATGCCCTTGCGGAACACAATTATGCAATGAGTAAAAATGTATCTCGGATCCACTTTAAGTCAAGGAGGATCTCACCACTAAAGGGACGTACACATGCCGTACTTTTTCAAACCAGGGCTGTGGAGTCGGGACAAAAATCTTACTACTCCAACTCCTCAGTGTATGAAACCACGACTCCGGGTACCCAAAATGGCTCAGACTCCTCGACTCAGACTTCTTAGCCTAATACTTAACAGGGCTGTGGATTTTTGTACAAAAATCATCTGACTCCGACTTAGTTTATGAAATCAACGACTCCGGGTGCCCAAAATTGCCCCGACTCCGACCCCAACTCCACAGCCCTGTTTCAAACGACGGGTCCGTCAGACCCTCCCACAGGGTGGTCTTCTGAAGACAGCTACACGTGAGTACAAGCTGTCGGCAGACTGATAAGCCAAGCGGATCAGTCAAAAACCGCCTTATCAGTCTGCTGACAGCTTGTACTCGCATGCAACTGTCGGCAGAACGAACACCCCGTCGTTTGAAAAAAAGCACGGCGTGTGTATGCGCCTTATGAGAGATATTAAGCAAACACTAAACTCAGTTTAAAATGCTCCTGCCCAAGAACAATAGAAAATAGGCAATTTATCACAGCCTGATCAATGCCTGTCAAATATGGTCATTATATAATGACCGAAGTACAGAAACTAGTCACAATGCAAGACAGCTCTGCAGGGTCACACAATTTCTAATATTTACAACATGCATCAGATTACACAGATGGGCTTGCTTAGCTCTCTCCTGAGCAACTCACTCTGTTCTATGGAGACTTGAGGAAACTAAGTACCCTAGAACTGCTTTTAAAGGACAACTGTAGCAAGAAGAATATGGAGGCTAACAATTTCCTTTTAAACAAAATCAGTTGCCTGGCTATCCTGCTGATCTATTTGGCTGCAGTAGTGTCTGAATAACACCAGAAACCAACATGCAGCTAATCTTGTCAGATCTGACAATGCCAGAAACACCTGATCTGTTGCTTGCTTGTTCAGGGTCTATGGCTTAACGTATTAGAGGCAGAGGCTCAGCAGGATAGCCAGGCAACTAGTATTGCTTAAAAGGAAATATGGCAGCCGCCTTATCCCTCTTGCTTCAGTTGTCCTTTAAAAGGGACCCTGAGCAGTGACAAATTAAAAGATTTCACTTACCTGGGGCTTCCTCCAGCCCACCGTAGGCCGCGAGATCCCCCGGCATCTTCCTGGCTCCTCTCCGTTAGCCTCCGCCAGCTCCCGTTAACAGCGACACCAGGCCGGCTCTTTCTGGATCCTTACGAATGTTATCTTCACGCCGGTCGCTACGCGTCATCACGGAGGCCGGCGCGGCAGTCTGCGCATGCGTGGTTTAGCGTTAGAAAACCGTGCATGTGCAGACCTGTCACACCGACCGCAGTGATTACACCATGCGTCAGGATTCAGGAAGAGCTGGCCAGGGTGTCGCCGGTAAAGGCACGCAGAGAGGAGCCAGGATGACTCCAGGGGACCCCACGGCTTGAGGAAGCCCCATGTCGCTGCTCAGGGTCCCTTTAAGAATCTTTTATGTGCGGTGCTGTGACATATGTCATAACACCATTATGACAGTACAGTGCACCGTAGTCCCTACACTGCTCAGCCGCAATTTTTCTTCAACTGAGCAGGATGTTTATTATGGGCGGGGAGGAAGTAACAGTTCTCCTCTCCACCCATCCCTAGGACGGCCCCTTTTATTCTTTGTTTATGGCTCCCGATATACTGTGGCTGCTCACAGCATGCGACGTGTATGGGCTTGGGAAGATTAAGCTCGGAGCCTTGGAATGATGGTGTACAGATTCAGAGCTCAATCTTGAGGGCCCATTTCCACTATCGCGAATTCGCATAGCAATACAAGTGAATGGGACAGTTTCCACTTGTCAGGATTCCTTTGCGTTTTTCTGTGCAGAAAAAATTTGCATGGCAGAGCCATCCGAATTCGCACACCGCTATGCGAATCGCATACAATATATTTAATAGGAAATTCGCTATGTGGTTTGGAGATGCGAATTTTCATGCGAATTCGCATAGAAACAATGGAAAAAAAAAATCACACCAGCACTGCCATGGTTAAAGTCGCATACATCGTCATCCATGCGAATTCGCATAAAAATTAAAAAGTAACGAGTCTTCACTTGCTGTCCGCCACAGAGTGCGGACACCCAGATCACATTAGGACCGCACTCCTCCTCAGGCATGAGCATGGCCTTACTGTGCCAGTGTAACTGCAGCCCTGTCTGTGCAGTTAGCTGGAGCTGCTCATGCTACTGAGCAGGCGTGGCCATGCTCGCTCGGCCGCACTTGTGCCAAAAGATGCTGAGGGTATCCTAGCAAGAGGCGGGGGACAGCTTGGGAAGCCTCTTTAGGATTCAGAGGCTCCCAACCCCTTAGCGACGTATTTACCTTTTTAAGTGACACCTTGGGTTCTCTTTAAAGCAGAATATAACCCTGCATTTCAACTTTGCTCTAAAACATTATTTACAGTATATTATATGCAACCAGCATTTTTTTTTTTACTAGACCAGCATTGGAAGGGTTACACACAGCTTTAAAGTTCCTTTAGATTTCTGCAGAAGCATCGGAAGCTGACAGATACATTTTGTTTACATAAATGTATCTAAGTGTTGAATGTGACTCATCTCTCTGACTGAGAAGGAGCTGGAGGACAGCCAAAGTGTGTAACGTCTATAACTTGTTACATTCTATTTAGTTAAAATGTATCTATCTGAACTTCTGCATATTTCTCCACGGAACTTTAAACCTTTGTGTTTAACCCTTCCAATGCTGGTCTAGTAAAAAAAATAAAAAGGCTGTAAATAATGTTTTAACCTCCTCAGCGGTATGGACGACTATACACGTCCATCACCGCCGGAGGTCGCCGGATTTTTGTGAAATAAAAAGCAGATCCGCCGCGAGCAGCGGCGAAAGAGGGTCCCCCCAGCCACCCGAGCCCTGCGCAGCCGGAACAAAAGTTCCGGCCAGCGCTAAGGGCTGGATCGGAGGCGGCTGACGTCAGGACGTCGGCTGACGTCCCTCCGCTCGTCGCTATGGCGACGAGGTAAGCAAAACAAGAAAGGCTGCTCATTGCGGCCTTCCTTGTTTATTCTGGTCGCCGGAGGCGATCAGAATGACGCTTCCGGAGCGCCCTCTAGTGGGCTTTCATGCAGCCAACTTTCAGTTGGCTGCATGAAACAGTTTTTTTTTTTAATTTAAAAAAACCCCTCCCGCAGCCGCCCTGGCGATCTTAATAGAACGCCAGGGAGGTTAGAGCAAAGTTGAAATGCAGGGTTATATTCCGCTTTAAGATATGTCCAAACTACAACAACAGTCAGCTAGGCAACCTGCAGAAGGAGAGGACACAGACTTGTGGACAGCAGTTCTTACACTAGAAACTAGGGCTGTGGAGTCGGAGCAATTTTGGGTACCCGGAGTCGGAGTTTGAGTCGTGGTTTCATAAACTGAGGAGTCGGAGTTGCAAGATTTTTGTCCCGACTCCACAGCCCTGCTAGAAACAATCATTAACAGTCATTTTGGGTAATTAAAACATGGCATGTATGTAGCTTGAGGGCCCTTTTATACTGGTGAGTGGCGTCCCATTTGCTAAAACTTAACTTCTTTAGCGGTAGCCAGGCTCGGGACAGAAATCTGCAGCTCAGAGGGGTAATCCCGTGCCGAGCGAGTTATATGCAGGAGCTGCAGATCTCTCTGTGGTACGCGTCTGTTTTTAGGGTCTAAAAGCACGTGAAAAAATTTGCACCGCTATTAGCCCTTAAATCCAAAAATAATCATACCGGCAGGGATGTTAAATGTAAAGGGTCCTTACTCAAAAACACATTTAATGTAATGCGAAGTGAAAAGTAAAACAAACAAAACAAAAGATACTTACCACAAGAAGCCTAGGGGCAAACATGCAAAAAGGGCGCCGGAAAATTGAAGCACAGGATGAAGCCGAAAAACTGCTCCCTCTACTATTGCAAATTTCCTAATGATGTAGATTACTATTTCCCCTCCAGGCCGCCATGGATTTAGGGATAAGATGCAATTCAGCTTAGATGCTGTTTATGGTGGCACACTTTTTGCCTGTCTCGGGCCTGTGGACAGCCCAGAGGATTCCCAGATCCTTCTACAGCTCACCATTCCATTGTTGGGTCCCACTATACATTTTTTCACCTAGCGAGTCGAATAGTTTTTTTTCTGGCAGCAACCACGGCAATCGAGGAGCACATGCAGATTATGCATGGGCAAGTTCTGTGCCTGTGTATCCAGAGGCAGGATAGGCCATGACAAAAGGAGTGGCTACAAGCAGTGGGGAAGGTAAAGTAATGTGAAGTAGTGTTAGCATATCCAAAATAACACCAGTCCACCCTACCACCATCCAGTTTGCACAGAAATGTAGTGAGAACACACACATGGCTACCTCATGCCATATCCAAGTGCGGCTGCAGCCATGCTCAGGTGTGCCTTCATAAGGTGAAAGACTCTAAAATGCCTGTTCCAAGCGCTCCCCAGTGCTTAGCAGGCGCACTGGAGCAGATCCAAGGAATCAAAAAGAGGTCCAGACACCACAATTTCCAATGAACAGCATTTATTGTTCCATCACCAATACACAACCGACCATATTGCCAACGATCATTTCGGGGCCACGCAGTGTTCCTTTTGTTAAATCACAGTACATATGTCACCACAGTAAAGGAACGTGTAGGCACACCTCTGCAAAACCTATCAATCATCATAAATCAGTTACCTTTGCTGCTTCTGTGCAACCCATTTTTCTCATTCAAATCCGAATGGAGAGCTGCCCAGCAGGTTGCTGTCACCTCCCTGGCGTCTGTGTGTTTGATTCTCAAAACCCTTATTGGCTGTGGGCTCCGTTAGTGCATCCATCAGCCTATGAGATCCACCGGGTGGGAAGGGGAGGAGTCGGCCAGAGGGATGCATCATAATTGGTCAATGACCAGTAAAGGCATTACAGCCCCAAGGCCAATTACACTACAGTGGCAAACAGAGCACTCTGCTTGTATAACAGGGGCAGGTTAGCAGCAAATTCCTTGGATATACTACAGACATATAGTCCAGCATCCACAAACTGGGGTAACGTTGGTGTGAGCGATCTTGTGGAATGGCACTGGAGCAGATGACATCCACCCTCTTCATGTACACTGGCCCTCATGTATATGGGTCGAGTCAAGTCATAACTTGTGCATGCTACTTCCTGCCTCCCCTAACCTGCTTCCATCGGTAAACTGTCCTCAAGACTATAGTTAATTGGTATTGCTGACAGAATTAGCGGGCACCAGTCTTTAGTTAACCTATAAGTGTTTTTTTTTTCTGTTAGAGAAATTAAACTGCAGCCCTGGACCATATGTGGTGAGCAGCAGGTCTGCTTGTTTCCCACAACACTGTAAAATGTCAACTGGAAGCAAAGGACAAACATTTCAAAGGAACCAGCAATTAAAATGGTCATTCTTATATACACGGAGGAAGGCAAATGTGGGGCACTAAACCACTGACTTCCTGTTACCAATGACTGATTAAAATCACTAGAAAATCTACAAAGCACAGACAGGACTATCAACCATTAACTGTACACGTAATAGACTAATGAAGCTCATTTCGACACAGGTTTGCTTTAAATTAGGCTTTGTACTAAATCATTATGAAATCAGCTATTGCTAACCATTTTCTAACAATATGTAAATTGCTGGACTGTCAGGCTGATGTTGTGGCTTCAGTAGTCTACAAACCATGACACTGGAAGTGGTGTCACAGGAAGATGCAACATTCCAAGCTGGATGTGCATTCTGGGTCCCAAATTGTTAAGGTCTAGTTCACACTCGGCATCAAAATCTAGCACTTTCAGCGTGCTTTGAGCTTGTGATTTCCGTCACTAGAACAAGAATCACATCGCAATCACCCCAAAGATGCTGCATGCAGCACATATGCGATTGATCGAAATCGCAAACGCCGCAGTGTGAATTAATCCATAGGGATACATTAGTAGCAGCCCTTTGCTGATCGCTGGAGATCAGCAAAGCGCTGAAAAAGCACCAAGTGTGAACCAGCCCTTAGACCAGAGGATCTGCAAGACATCTAGGTAGATAGCATTTATTAAAATCTAGTCTATTCCATTATAACCACAGTAAATATTTTTGTGGCGTTTAGCTTGACCAGGTGACCGGTCTCTTCAAATACCTGCATGGTAGTTCCAGAGACAGTAGGTTGAACAGCTTGACTTTTTTATATGTTTCAAGCAAGAAAAGTCATAAGGTAGTCATATACTGGTTTGATTTTTTTTTTCTATAGATAGCCAATTAGATCATTTGACAATCCGCAAGAAATTGATGCAACAAATGCTATCCAATCGATTTTCATCCAAAATCAATTGACTCAGTCAATCGTGCTATAAGATTTGGGCCAGGGGCACAGCGTTCGATTTTACTAAGAGCGACAGACATGCTTAGTTTGTAGCGAAGCTTACATTGACCTATACCAACCAGTGCAGGTCTCCTCTCCACTGCCAGACGTGGCTTCAGATCTCTTCTATCCTGGGGTGCTTGTGTCAAATTACGATACTAGAGGCCTCTAGTGGTCACATAAGTTATGTCTTGGATTAGGACCTTGGTTCCCAGTAGTCGGTGGCAGCGCACACACACATTAGTTCTGAAACCTATTCAAAAACTGTGTACATAGTGTGGAAGGATTCAATCAGATCCGTATCTGACTAGATTATGATCTGAGTGGGGCCTGTCTGTTGGCAACAAGTAAATGTTACAATAAAAAAAAAAAAAAAAAATGTCCAGTTGGCCTCATCCTCTGTGACACGAGTTATCTCCAACTATTGCCTCACTGGCAACAGGAAGTGAACAATTCTCTCTGATGTGCAAACAGGCAGCGATGGAGACGTCTTTGGAGATCAATGTACATTTTTAAAATACTTAGATAGGACAGCCATGTCCTAGCTGGAGAGGTACAAGTATTTCCTGCTAGCCTTACCCACTTGGAGAGGTACAAGTAGTTCCTGTTGTGCTACCGGTGTCAAGAGAAGAAGGAAACAATGTCACTATAGATCCAGACAGCAATAAAAACCTTATAATAACACTTTGAAAGTTTTGGCTAGAGTACGATCATTCTTTGAGTTCTAATTCTCAGCTTCTTCTGTGCTACAATTGAGTTTAGAAGATAGTTTGATGTAATACAGGCTGTGATGTTGCGTGACAGTAGGCCTGGGAGTAGTGACGTTCTCTCTCTTACCAGCAATTAAGATAGCCATACATCCAGCAATTCTGATTCAATTGACATAAGCAATCAACCTTATAAGGAATAGACTTCAGTATGGTTGCTTAAAAGTCGATTGACTAGTGACCCACACACTACAAACAATATACTATGCCATTCACCTTCACATTCGATCTGACTGATGTGTCACCATACTCTAAATGATCAAATGACGTGAACAGTAGCAGATTCCTATGCGATCTACCAATATCTTGCATCCTGCTCGATTGACTAAGCTGGTCGACTCGACATGAAATCGGCCACTTTTCATTGATAGGTAAACGTGTGTGCCATTATTCCCAAACTGCTTTTATTGCCTAGCTACGATTATGAACACGGTTTTTGCGCATTATGCACTGCGCTTGCATTGACTTTTTGAGAAGGCTCTCCATATAATAACAGTGTAAGATTTACTGCCTTTGGAAACGTTTAAAGGGGTTCTGTGGGGGAGGGGGGGTTGCTGAGGGTAAAAACACACACTTACCTTACCCTATCAGCCCCCTGTAGCAGTAATGTCGTACGACGTCCTCCTCCGATCCGCCGTTCCCCGCCGCTGGCACCAGGCAATTATTTGTCTAACAAGACAAATAATGAGTGCTCCCGCCATCAGAAGCTTACTGCGCAAACGCAGTACGAAGGTTTCTTGTACTGCACCTGCGCAGTAAGCTTCAGATGACGCGAGCGAGCAGGCGCGTGGCCACAGTTGTAAAGCATGCCACCTAAACCGAGGCGGGATCAGAGGGGGACAGCGTGGGGCATTACTGCTACAGGGGGCTGATAGAAGCCCCAGGTAAGTGTCTGGATTTTACCCTCAGCACCCCTCCACATAACCCCTTTAAGTTTTCAGAAACAAGCTGTCAGATATCACAGGTTGCTGCAGACTGTCACGCCTCTAGTGACTGCATATCTGTTGCATCTACGGAAAGATTAATTTTGGCCCATCTTGTACAACATGACCAGTCTTTGTACTATTGTTCAAAGCTTTAATGTCTGCCCTGGTATAGTACAGAGCCATGCTTTATAAATAAAAAAAACAATTCCTGCATTTTTCCAGTGTTACCATGCTGCTAAAACTGCCACTAACTAATCACAGAAGTTTTCATCAGGATACTATGTATTAGTTGTCCTAAAAAAATAAAAAAGTATAAAGTTAGTTGAGAAATTGAATCATTTCAAAAACTTCCTTTAACTGATGGTAACACAGTATAACAGTTTACAGCTATCGCCAGTCATGTGATATTGGTGACAGGATTACAAGGCACCGGGATAGAACAGCTTTTCCTGGGAGATAAAGCTGCAGCTCAGGGACATGTGGGAAGCATTTGTGTGTAATGCTCATAAGCAACCAGTCACATTGAATTGTTTTATTTTCAGATCAACACAGTGAAAAGACAGCTGGAAAGAAAGAGCTGTTTCAGTGGAATGTACAATGCTCACATGTATTGAGGAAGGAAAATGCAAAGCTCATACTCAGTACTTCCTGACCTCCATAAGACATTGAAAACAAGAATCAGAAAATCCAGACCAGAAATAAAACATACCAGGCAAGCAAATCCTTACGACATCTGTACCTGCATTTAACTAATGAACACATTGACACAGTCTTGCTTTAAAGCCCAAGTCTAAGATCTAGCTTTAGTCTACTTTAGGGTACCCAACACGAAATCTCACAGGGAAAATCCACTAACATTATTGGGTGGATGGCACCCTCTCGAATGGCTGGGTTTCCAATGGTATGCAGTAAGCTATGCCCACACTATTCAGCCAATCACAAAACTCTGTGACAGAGGGTGCTGTCATTGGAGAGCTGTTCTCTATGGCATTTCCTGCTGGGTCCCATAAAGTAAACTAGCACTTAAGTGCCTTTTTGTCAGACATAAATTTATCATATATCTAATCAAACCTAACACACAGTATACAAACTTTTGTGGAGTGTGCAAACTTTGATTTTACAGTATTAATGCTATTATACCAAAGCTGACTAGGTCAATTCCCCATTTAGATACCAGAACAATATCAGTTGCCCAACTTCTCTCCCCCGCCCCCCAAGTGCATGTAAGCTCTAGTAGAAGGCACTAGGCAACGTTTATAATTGTGCCAGGCAGCCACGGTTGCCCACTCTGTTTAAAAGCCATCCCTCATCACGGTATCAGGTGAATAACCCATCTCTTGTTACCACCTTACCTGCCCCTTAGCAAAGCCCAAGTTAAGGGCAGCGATACAGTCACATGTGGCCATAGCCCTTATGTGATGAAGCATGTGCATTCCAAGGCCTAGAAGCTACACCCCCTCTTCTAAATCTATTATACGGTACCTGTCAGGCTAACTAAAATTCACAACACAGGTAAAATGTGTCAATTTACTTGTAGACTGGCCTGAATGCTGCATCAACATGTCATCCCTAACTGGAAGGGAAAGTCTTTTTAGATTAAGGCCTCTTTTTCACGGATTGTTGAGCTGTGTGTTCAGCAAGCAGTTACCAGGCAGCAGTGAGCAGTATCACTACCTACCAGCAGTCCGTGTAAGAGGCCTTAGGCCTAAACCACTATAGCAGCGCACAACTCCAATATAAAGCTATTGAGTAGAAACAATGAGCCATGTTGAGAATCACAGGCCACAAGGAGATGGGTAACACGGGAAAGGTATTGGGCACAGCATGCAGGAAGGTGCCTGTGGCGGCGGTATATAGCGCTCCTGTACAGCCACACTGAGAAGTTCCCCCGCCATAGAGATGCCACGCAAGAAACTTACAGCTACAATGCAGCGCGGAAACAAATATCCCCCGTCTTCACCGACTTCTCTCCTGCAGCAGCTTCCTCCTTCCGCCGCCTCTTCCCGGCTTCTGTCACACGAAATGGCGGCTGTTACTCACGTCACCCAGAGAAGAGCCCAGCCTCCGCCCCCTGCGCAAGCGTCACCTTCATCCAATCACCGGCTCCGCTTCCAGCAGCGGTGGGCGTGTCCTCCTACACAGGAAATGGTACCGACCAATGAGAAAGCGCGGCATCACCGCAGTACAACAAGGAGGAAGCGATCGGCGGCCACCTTGGTGCTCTTACTGCTGTTTGCGACACTATCTCCCGGAAACCGACTGGCAGTGGATTGCTTTAGTGCGCGCTCTCCCCGCCGGGAAGCCGTACTCAGCAGCTCGCACTTCCGCCTTTGAGAGTGTTTCATTTTGTCCAGCAATGATCATAGCTGCCAATGACAATCAACCATATACGGATAACCTATCTCCATGGTTACAGCCGTTTGTTGCAGCGGTGGGTGTAGAAAGATGGCGTCACTATAGATGTCACTGGAGCTGAACCAATGAGGCGCCTTACGCCTGTATGTTGCCACGCCTACGTATGGTGTAATGACTAGAGCTGTGATTGGCCTAATAGGTGACGTGGGTGTGGCCTAATACGTTAGCGTATATAAGCTAACGCCATCTCACTTTACTATATTTAGTATGTGGAGTCACTGGATTGGGCAATCGCCTAATCATTTCCAGTAGGGATTGGTGGTTCTTCTAGTTCTTCATTATTGTCTTGCAGAGCTTGTTGAAACAAACTCTGAGCAAATGAAACAATTTAGTGTATAAGGTCTGTGCTAATGTGCCAAACGTTTATTTAGTATGATATTACCTAAAGAGATACATGCTACAAGTTGTTGATAAATGTGTTTAACAAACTAAACTTAAAGGGATACTGTAGGGGGGGGTCGGGGGAAAATGAGCTAAACTTACCGGGGCTTCTAATGGTCCCCCGCAGACATCCTGTGTTGGCGCAGCCACTCACCGATGCTCCGGCCCCGCCTCCAGTTCACTTCTGGAATTTCTGACTTTAAAGTCAGAAAACCACTGCGCCTGCACGCCCGTGTCCTCGCTCCCGCTGATGTCAACAGGAGTGTACTGCGCAGACACGGACCATACTGGGCCTGCGCTGTGCGCTCCTGATGACATCAGCGGGATCGAGGACACGGCAACGCAGGCACAGTGGTTTTCAGACTTTAAAGTCTAAAATTCCAGAAGTGAACTGGACGCGGAGACGGGGCCGGAGCATCGGTGAGTGGCTGCGCCAACACAGGATGTCTGCGGGGGAGCGTTAGAAGCCCCGGGTAAGTTCAACTCATTTTCCCCTGACCCCCCTACAGTATCCCTTTAAGATATGTAAAGTAGGGGTTGTCAAATACAGATGGCTGAAATTGAAACTGGGGGCTATGTTGTGGACCAACCTTAATATCTAGTGGCCTCCTTCCTCCCATATGCAGTTCTGTGGTGTCTAATGGCACCCCTTCCTGGTAAAGTTCCCTGGTGTCTAGTAGCTCCCTCCCCTATAGTGATGAGCAACGGATGAATTCCGAATAGGCTTTATTCGAAATGTATCCGTTGCTCATCACTACTCCCCTATACAGTTCCCTGCTGTCTAATTGCCCCCTCCACTATAGTTACTTAGTGTCGAATGGACCTCCCTCCCCTATAAAGTTCCCTGGTGTCTAATGTCTGTTTTCCCTCCTCTATACAGTTCCATGGTGTCTAGAGGCCCTTCTACCTTCTACCGGCCTCGATTCATAAAATTCTTTGCGGTAAACAAATCTGGGAGGGAAAATACCGCATTCTGTATTTTAGACTTCTGTGTGCTAATTCATAAACAATTTCACAGGTCCGGTAGAAATGCAGGGAATAACCAAACTGAACTGTCAGGGCCCATTTACACTTGAAAGGGCAAAACACAGGCGATTTTTGCAGGAGTGATTTATCCGCGATTTCACGCGGAAAAAAATCACTGGACAGTGCAGCGATTTCTCCACAATCGCGTTTAGCGCTTCTATAGCACTGAAACACGATAGCTGGGAAATCGCCTGAAAATGGTGCAGCCATACATTTGGGTTTTGCGCGATTTGCGCAAATCGCCTAAGTAAGAACAGGCTGATAGGGTTTTATTACACTAGAACTTCCAAAAGCGCTAGTGTTTGAGCATTTTGCCTAAATCGCCAGCAAAACGCTGAAGTGTGAATGGGTACTCAGAATTGTTACATTAATGAGCTGGCTGATTTGTTAAATTTAGCTGTTCTCCGTGCAGAGACACGTGTGCGACATATGCACACCTCAGGCACTGCAAGGATTTACCACAGTGCTTTGCTGAATACCGGCTATCAGCAAAGAGCAGAAATGCTCCCCACCAAAAGCACACCAAGTGTGAACTGGCACTTAAGAGAATTTGATTGGTGATTACAAATTGTTGCAGCCTGCAGTGTAGAACTCAGGGGCATATTTAAAATGATTTAAATATACCCCCAAGTTCTACGTATGGCCTCCTCCTCCTCCCCACAGCCACACCAACCCTCACCAAAAAGTTACAAAGCAAACAAAACAAAAAAGATGCAGGCCGACAATCGTAATTATTGAAAATACCAATTGCACTAGCAAAAACCAGGCAATGCAATTTACATGTTAATCGCCGTGCTGTTGCTATTGGCAAAATGGACACGATACCTTTTTTTTTAATTGTAACGTGCCTAATACAAAAGGACTATAATTAGTTGATCTCCCTCTCAGATGGTTTATTATATTCTTTTTGGCAGAGTACTTTGGCTAATCCAATTGACTAAAAGTAAATCACATTTTGGCCAATAGGATTGTAAGCCGGCCCACCATGGCAAGGTAGACTCTTAGGGCAGGTTGGGGGAAGGGAGTGAGTTAGGCATAGGGGATGGCAGTTTTGAAGGGGGATAAGGGGGATAGGTGGTCATCATGGGTACCACTTTTACACCCTCAAGTGTAAAGTCTGGAACCCATGACAACCACCTGATAAATAATTGGGACCCAGTTGGTCCCCCTTATGCCTGGTTCAACATTGGGATCGCAAAAGGAAAATCACAATCGCTTATGGAGTGTGATTGCGTTTTTACCAAGCAATTGTGGCTCCATGTTGCAGTGATTGCGTTTTTCGAGTCTCATTCCAGAGAATGAGAATGGCATTCTAACTGCCACCGAAATGTTGCACGCAGTGCACCTTTGCGACATATGCACACCGCAGGCACTGCAAGGATTTACCACATTGCTTTGCTGAATACCGGCTATCAGCAGAGAGCAGAAATGCTCCCCACCAAAAGCACACCAAGTGTGAACTGGCCCTTAAAGCGGAATATAACCCTGCATTTCAACTTTGCTCTAAAACATTATTTACAGTATATTATATGCAACCAGCATTTTTTTTTTACTAGACCAGCATTGGAAGGGTTACACAGGGCTTTAAAGTCCCTAGAGATTTCTGCAGACGAATCCGAACTTGAGTTAGATACTTTTTGTTTACAAATATGTGTTTATTGTGACTCATCTCTCTCACTGAGAAGGAGCTTGGAGGACAGCCAAAGAGATGTATCTATTGATAAACAGTTACACACTAACTAAATAGAATGTAACTATCTGAATGTCTGCACGGAACTTAAAACCTCTGTGTTTAACCCTTCCAATGCTGGTCTAGTAAAAAAAAATGCTGGTTGCATATAATATACTGTAAATAATGTTTTAGAGCAAAGTTGAAATGCAGGGTTATATTCCGCTTTAAGAGAATTTAATTGGTGATTACAAATTGTTGCAGCCTGCAGTGTAGAACTCAGGGGCATATTTAAAATGATTTAAATATACCCCCAAGTTCTACGTATGGCCTCCTCCTCCCCACAGCCATACCAACCCTCACCAAAAAGTTACAAAGCATAGAAGCGCAAACAAAACAAAAAAGATGCAGGCCGACAATTGTAATTATTGAAAATACCAATTGCACTAGCAAAAACCAGGCAATGCAATTTACATGTTCATCGCCGTGCTGTTGCTATTGGCAAAATGGGCACGATACCATTTTTTAATTGTAACGTGCCTAATACAAAAGGGCTCTAATTAGTTGATCTCCCTCTCAGAAGGTTTATCATGTTCTTTTTTGGCAGAGTACTTTGGCTAATCCAATTGGCTAAAAGTAAATCACATTTTGGCCAATAGGATTGTAATCCGGCCCACCATGGCAAGGTAGACTCTTAGGGCAGGTTGGGGGAAGGGAGTGAGTTAGGCATAGGGGATGGCAGTTTTGAAGGGGGATAAGGGGGATAGGTGGTAATCATGGGTACCACTCTTACACCCTCAAGTGTAAAGTCTGGAACCCATGACAACCACCTGATAAATAATTGGGACCCAGTTGGTCCCCCTTATGCCTGGTTCAACATTGGGATCGCAAAAGGAAAATCACAATCGCTTATGGAGTGTGATTGCGTTTTTACAAAGCAATTGTGGCTCCATGTTGCAGTGATTGCGTTTTTCGAGTCTCATTCCAGAGAATGAGAATGGCATTCTAACTGCCACCGAAATGTTGCACGCAGTGCACCTTTGCGACATATGCACACCGCAGGCACTGCAAGGATTTACCACATTGCTTTGCTGAATACCGGCTATCAGCAAAGAGCAGAAATGCTCCCCACCAGAAGCACACCAAGTGTGAACTGGCCCTTAAGAGAATTTGATTGGTGATTACAAATTGTTGCAGCCTGCAGTGTAGAACTCAGGGGCATATTTAAAATTATTTAAATATACCCCCAAGTTCTACGTATGGCCTCCTCCTCCCCACAGCCATACCAACCCTCACCAAAAAGTTACAAAGCAAACAAAGCAAAAAAGATGCAGGCCGACAATCGTAATTATTGAAAATACCAATTGCACTAGCAAAAACCAGGCAATGCAATTTACATGTTCATCGCCGTGCTGTTGCTATTGGCAAAATGGGCACGATACCATTTTTTAATTGTAACGTGCCTAATACAAAAGGGCTCTAATTAGTTGATCTCCCTCTCAGATGGTTTATTATATTCTTTTTTGGCAGAGTACTTTGGCTAATCCAATTGGCTAAAAGTAAATCACATTTTGGCCAATAGGATTGTAAGCCGGCCCACCATGGCAAGGTAGACTCTTAGGGCAGGTTGGAGAAAGGAAGTGAGAGAGGTATAGGGGATGGCAGTTTTGAAGAGGGATAAGAGGGATAGGTGGTAATCATGGGTACCACTCTTACACCCTCAAGTGTAAAGTCTGGAAACACAACGACCACCTGATAAATAATTCGGACCCAGTTGGTCCCCCTTAGGCCTGGTTTAACATTGGGATCTCAAAAGGCAAATCACAATCGCCTATGGAGTGTGATTGCATTTTTACCAAGCAATTGTGGCTCCATGCTGCATTGATTGCGTTTTTCGAATCTCATTCCAGAGAATGAGAATGGCATTCTAACTGCCACTGAAATGTTGCACGCAGTGCACCTGTGCGATATATGCACACCGCAGGCACTGCAAGGATTTACCACAGTGCTTTGCTAAATACCGGCTATCAGCAAAAAGCAGAAACGCCCTCCACCAAAAGCACACCAAGTGTGGACTGGCCCTTGAGAGAATTTGATTGGTGATTACAAATTGTTGCAGCCTGCAGTGTAGAACTCAGGGGCATATTTAAAATGATTTAAATATACCCCCAAGTTCTACGTATGGCCTCCTCCTCCCCACAGCCATACCAATCCTCACCAAAAAGTTACAAAGCATAGAAGCGCAAACAAAACAAAAAAGATGCAGGCCGACAATCGTAATTATTGAAAATACCAATTGCACTAGCAAAAACCAGGCAATGCAATTTACATGTTCATCGCCGTGCTGTTGCTATTGGTAAAATGGGCACGATTCAATTTTTTAATTGTAACGTGCCTAATACAAAAGGGCTCTAATTAGTTGATCTCCCTCTCAGATGGTTTATTATATTCTTTTTTGGCAGAGTACTTTGGCTAATCCAATTGGCTAAAAGTAAATCACATTTTGGCCAATAGGATTGTAAGCCGGCCCACCATGGCAAGGTAGACTCTTAGGGCAGGTTGGGGGGAGGGAGTGAGTGAGGCATAGGGGATGGCAGTTTTGAAGGGGGATAAGGGGGATAGGTGGTCATCATGAGTACCACTCTTACACCCTCAAGTGTAAAGTCTGGAACCCATGACAACCACCTGATAAATAATTGGGACCCAGTTGGTCCCCCTTATGCCTGGTTCAACATTGGGATCGCAAAAGGAAAATCACAATCGCCTATGGAGTGTTAATGCGTTTTTACCAAGCAATTGTGGCTCCATGTTGCAGTGATTGCGTTTTTTGAGTCTCATTCCAGAGAATGAGAATGGCATTCTAACTGCCACCGAAATGTTGCACGCAGTGCACCTTTGCGACATATGCACACCGCAGGCACGGCAAGGATTTACCACATTGCTTTGCTGAATACCGGCTCTCAGCAAAGAGCAGAAATGCTCCCCACCAAAAGCACACCAAGTGTGAACTGGCCCTTAAGAGAATTTGATTGGTGATTACAAATTGTTGCAGCCTGCAGTGTAGAACTCAGGGGCATATTTAAAATGATTTAAATATACCCCCAAGTTCTACATATGGCCTCCTCCTCCCCACAGCCATACCAACCCTCACCAAAAAGTTACAAAGCAAACAAAACAAAAAAGATGCAGGCCGACAATCGTAATTATTGAAAATACCAATTGCACTAGCAAAAACCAGGCAATGCAATTTACATGTTCATCGCCGTGCTGTTGCTATTGGCAAAATGGGCACGATACCATTTTTTAATTGTAACGTGCCTAATACAAAAGGGCTATAATTAGTTGATCTCCCTCTCAGATGGTTTATTATATTCTTTTTTGGCAGAGTACTTTGGCTAATCCAATTGGCTAAAAGTAAATCACATTTTGGCCAATAGGATTGTAAGCCGGCCCACCATGGCAAGGTAGACTCTTAGGGCAGGTTGGGGGAAGGGAGTGAGTGAGGCATAGGGGATGGCAGTTTTGAAGGGGGATAAGGGGGATAGGTGGTCATCATGAGTACCACTCTTACACCCTCAAGTGTAAAGTCTGGAACCCATGACAACCACCTGATAAATAATTGGGACCCAGTTGGTCCCCCTTAGGCCTGGTTCAACATTGGGATCGCAAAAGGAAAATCACAATCGCCTATGGAGTGTGATTGCGTTTTTACCAAGCAATTGTGGCTCCATGTTGCAGTGATTGCGTTTTTTGAGTCTCATTCCAGGGAATGAGAATGGCATTCTAACTGCCACCGAAATGTAGCACGCAGTGCACCTTTGCGACATATGCACACCGCAGGCACTGCAAGGATTTACCACATTGCTTTGCTGAATACCGGCTATCAGCAAAGAGCAGAAATGCTCCCCACCAAAAGCACACCAAGTGTGAACTGGCCCTTAAGAGAATTTTATTGGTGATTACAAATTGTTGCAGCCTGCAGTGTAGAACTCAGGGGCATATTTAAAATGATTTAAATATACCCCCAAGTTCTACGTATGGCCTCCTCCTCCCCACAGCCATACCAACCCTCACCAAAAAGTTACAAAGCAAACAAAACAAAAAAGATGCAGGCCGACAATCGTAATTATTGAAAATACCAATTGCACTAGCAAAAACCAGGCAATGCAATTCACATGTTCATCGCCGTGCTGTTGCTATTGGCAAAATGGGCACGATACCATTTTTTAATTGTAACGTGCCTAATACAAAAGGGCTCTAATTAGTTGATCTCCCTCTCAGATGGTTTATTATATTCTTTTTTGGCAGAGTACTTTGGCTAATCCAATTGACTAAAAGTAAATCACATTTTGGCCAATAGGATTGTAAGCCGGCCCACCATGGCAAGGTAGACTCTTAGGGCAGGTTGGGGGAAGGGAGTGAGTTAGGCATAGGGGATGGCAGTTTTGAAGGGGGATAAGGGGGATAGGTGGTAATCATGGGTACCACTCTTACACCCTCAAGTGTAAAGTCTGGAACCCATGACAACCACCTGATAAATAATTGGGACCCAGTTGGTCCCCCTTATGCCTGGTTCAACATTGGGATCGCAAAAGGAAAATCACAATCGCTTATGGAGTGTGATTGCGTTTTTACCAAGCAATTGTGGCTCCATGTTGCAGTGATTGCGTTTTTCGAGTCTCATTCCAGAGAATGAGAATGGCATTCTAACTGCCATCGAAATGTTGCACGCAGTGCACCTTTGCGACATATGCACACAGCAGGCACTGCAAGGATTTACCACATTGCTTTGCTGAATACCGGCTCTCAGCAAAGAGCAGAAATGCTCCCCACCAAAAGCACACCAAGTGTGAACTGGCCCTTAAGAGAATTTGATTGGTGATTACAAATTGTTGCAGCCTGCAGTGTAGAACTCAGGGGCATATTTAAAATGATTTAAATATACTCCCAAGTTCTACGTATGGCCTCCTCCTCCCCACAGCCATACCAACCCTCACCAAAAAGTTACAAAGCATAGAAGCGCAAACAAAACAAAAAAGATGCAGGCCGACAATCGTAATTATTGAAAATACCAATTGCACTAGCAAAAACCAGGCAATGCAATTTACATGTTCATCGCCGTGCTGTTGCTATTGGCAAAATGGGCACGATACCATTTTTTAATTGTAACGTGCCTAATACAAAAGGGCTCTAATTAGTTGATCTCCCTCTCAGATGGTTTATTATATTCTTTTTTGGCAGAGTACTTTGGCTAATCCAATTGGCTAAAAGTAAATCACATTTTGGCCAATAGGATTGTAAGCCGGCCCACCATGGCAAGGTAGACTCTTAGGGCAGGTTGGGGGGAGGGAGTGAGTGAGGCATAGGGGATGGCAGTTTTGAAGGGGGATAAGGGGGATAGGTGGTCATCATGAGTACCACTCTTACACCCTCAAGTGTAAAGTCTGGAACCCATGACAACCACCTGATAAATAATTGGGACCCAGTTGGTCCCCCTTATGCCTGGTTCAACATTGGGATCGCAAAAGGAAAATCACAATCGCCTATGGAGTGTTAATGCGTTTTTACCAAGCAATTGTGGCTCCATGTTGCAGTGATTGCGTTTTTTGAGTCTCATTCCAGAGAATGAGAATGGCATTCTAACTGCCACCGAAATGTTGCACGCAGTGCACCTTTGCGACATATGCACACCGCAGGCACGGCAAGGATTTACCACATTGCTTTGCTGAATACCGGCTCTCAGCAAAGAGCAGAAATGCTCCCCACCAAAAGCACACCAAGTGTGAACTGGCCCTTAAGAGAATTTGATTGGTGATTACAAATTGTTGCAGCCTGCAGTGTAGAACTCAGGGGCATATTTAAAATGATTTAAATATACCCCCAAGTTCTACATATGGCCTCCTCCTCCCCACAGCCATACCAACCCTCACCAAAAAGTTACAAAGCAAACAAAACAAAAAAGATGCAGGCCGACAATCGTAATTATTGAAAATACCAATTGCACTAGCAAAAACCAGGCAATGCAATTTACATGTTCATCGCCGTGCTGTTGCTATTGGCAAAATGGGCACGATACCATTTTTTAATTGTAACGTGCCTAATACAAAAGGGCTATAATTAGTTGATCTCCCTCTCAGATGGTTTATTATATTCTTTTTTGGCAGAGTACTTTGGCTAATCCAATTGGCTAAAAGTAAATCACATTTTGGCCAATAGGATTGTAAGCCGGCCCACCATGGCAAGGTAGACTCTTAGGGCAGGTTGGGGGAAGGGAGTGAGTGAGGCATAGGGGATGGCAGTTTTGAAGGGGGATAAGGGGGATAGGTGGTCATCATGAGTACCACTCTTACACCCTCAAGTGTAAAGTCTGGAACCCATGACAACCACCTGATAAATAATTGGGACCCAGTTGGTCCCCCTTAGGCCTGGTTCAACATTGGGATCGCAAAAGGAAAATCACAATCGCCTATGGAGTGTGATTGCGTTTTTACCAAGCAATTGTGGCTCCATGTTGCAGTGATTGCGTTTTTTGAGTCTCATTCCAGGGAATGAGAATGGCATTCTAACTGCCACCGAAATGTTGCACGCAGTGCACCTTTGCGACATATGCACACCGCAGGCACTGCAAGGATTTACCACATTGCTTTGCTGAATACCGGCTATCAGCAAAGAGCAGAAATGCTCCCCACCAAAAGCACACCAAGTGTGAACTGGCCCTTAAGAGAATTTTATTGGTGATTACAAATTGTTGCAGCCTGCAGTGTAGAACTCAGGGGCATATTTAAAATGATTTAAATATACCCCCAAGTTCTACGTATGGCCTCCTCCTCCCCACAGCCATACCAACCCTCACCAAAAAGTTACAAAGCAAACAAAACAAAAAAGATGCAGGCCGACAATCGTAATTATTGAAAATACCAATTGCACTAGCAAAAACCAGGCAATGCAATTCACATGTTCATCGCCGTGCTGTTGCTATTGGCAAAATGGGCACGATACCATTTTTTAATTGTAACGTGCCTAATACAAAAGGGCTCTAATTAGTTGATCTCCCTCTCAGATGGTTTATTATATTCTTTTTTGGCAGAGTACTTTGGCTAATCCAATTGACTAAAAGTAAATCACATTTTGGCCAATAGGATTGTAAGCCGGCCCACCATGGCAAGGTAGACTCTTAGGGCAGGTTGGGGGAAGGGAGTGAGTTAGGCATAGGGGATGGCAGTTTTGAAGGGGGATAAGGGGGATAGGTGGTAATCATGGGTACCACTCTTACACCCTCAAGTGTAAAGTCTGGAACCCATGACAACCACCTGATAAATAATTGGGACCCAGTTGGTCCCCCTTATGCCTGGTTCAACATTGGGATCGCAAAAGGAAAATCACAATCGCTTATGGAGTGTGATTGCGTTTTTACCAAGCAATTGTGGCTCCATGTTGCAGTGATTGCGTTTTTCGAGTCTCATTCCAGAGAATGAGAATGGCATTCTAACTGCCATCGAAATGTTGCACGCAGTGCACCTTTGCGACATATGCACACCGCAGGCACTGCAAGGATTTACCACATTGCTTTGCTGAATACCGGCTCTCAGCAAAGAGCAGAAATGCTCCCCACCAAAAGCACACCAAGTGTGAACTGGCCCTTAAGAGAATTTGATTGGTGATTACAAATTGTTGCAGCCTGCAGTGTAGAACTCAGGGGCATATTTAAAATGATTTAAATATACTCCCAAGTTCTACGTATGGCCTCCTCCTCCCCACAGCCATACCAACCCTCACCAAAAAGTTACAAAGCATAGAAGCGCAAACAAAACAAAAAAGATGCAGGCCGACAATCGTAATTATTGAAAATACCAATTGCACTAGCAAAAACCAGGCAATGCAATTTACATGTTCATCGCCGTGCTGTTGCTATTGGCAAAATGGGCACGATACCATTTTTTAATTGTAACGTGCCTAATACAAAAGGGCTCTAATTAGTTGATCTCCCTCTCAGATGGTTTATTATATTCTTTTTTGGCAGAGTACTTTGGCTAATCCAATTGGCTAAAAGTAAATCACATTTTGGCCAATAGGATTGTAAGCCGGCCCACCATGGCAAGGTAGACTCTTAGGGCAGGTTGGAGAAAGGAAGTGAGAGAGGTATAGGGGATGGCAGTTTTGAAGAGGGATAAGAGGGATAGGTGGTAATCATGGGTACCACTCTTACACCCTCAAGTGTAGAGTCTGGAACCCATGACAACCACCTGATAAATAATTGGGACCCAGTTGGTCCCCCTTAGGCCTGGTTCAACATTGGGATCGCAAAAGGAAAATCACAATCGCCTATGGAGTGTGATTGCGTTTTTACCAAGCAATTGTGGCTCCATGTTGCAGTGATTGCATTTTGAGTCTCATTCCAGAGAATGAGAATGGCATTCTAACTGCCACCGAAATGTTGCACGCAGTACACCTTTGCGACATATGCACACCGCAGGCACTGCAAGGATTTACCACATTGCTTTGCTGAATACCGGCTATCAGCAAAGAGCATAAATGCTCCCCACCAAAAGCACACCAAGTGTGAACTGGCCCTTAAGAGAATTTTATTGGTGATTACAAATTGTTGCAGCCTGCAGTGTAGAACTCAGGGGCATATTTAAAATGATTTAAATATACCCCCAAGTTCTACGTATGGCCTCCTCCTCCCCACAGCCATACCAATCCTCACCAAAAAGTTACAAAGCATAGAAGCGCAAACAAAACAAAAAAGATGCAGGCCGACAATCGTAATTATTGAAAATACCAATTGCACTAGCAAAAACCAGGCAATGCAATTTACATGTTCATCGCCGTGCTGTTGCTATTGGTAAAATGGGCACGATTCAATTTTTTAATTGTAACGTGCCTAATACAAAAGGGCTCTAATTAGTTGATCTCCCTCTCAGATGGTTTATTATATTCTTTTTTGGCAGAGTACTTTGGCTAATCCAATTGGCTAAAAGTAAATCACATTTTGGCCAATAGGATTGTAAGCCGGCCCACCATGGCAAGGTAGACTCTTAGGGCAGGTTGGGGGGAGGGAGTGAGTGAGGCATAGGAGATGGCAGTTTTGAAGGGGGATAAGGGGGATAGGTGGTCATCATGAGTACCACTCTTACACCCTCAAGTGTAAAGTCTGGAACCCATGACAACCACCTGATAAATAATTGGGACCCAGTTGGTCCCCCTTAGGCCTGGTTCAACATTGGGATCGCAAAAGGAAAATCACAATCGCCTATGGAGTGTGATTGCGTTTTTACCAAGCAATTGTGGCTCCATGTTGCAGTGATTGCGTTTTTTGAGTCTCATTCCAGAGAATGAGAATGGCATTCTAACTGCCACGGAAATGTTGCATGCAGTGCACCTTTGCGACATATGCACACCGCAGGCACTGCAAGGATTTACCACATTGCTTTGCTGAATACCGGCTATCAGCAAAGAGCAGAAATGCTCCCCACCAAAAGCACACCAAGTGTGAACTGGCCCTTAAGAGAATTTGATTGGTGATTACAAATTGTTGCAGCCTGCAGTGTAGAACTCAGGGGCATATTTAAAATGATTTAAATATACCCCCAAGTTCTACATATGGCCTCCTCCTCCCCACAGCCATACCAACCCTCACCAAAAAGTTACAAAGCAAACAAAACAAAAAAGATGCAGGCCGACAATCGTAATTATTGAAAATACCAATTGCACTAGCAAAAACCAGGCAATGCAATTTACATGTTCATCGCCGTGCTGTTGCTATTGGCAAAATGGGCACGATACCATTTTTTAATTGTAACGTGCCTAATACAAAAGGGCTATAATTAGTTGATCTCCCTCTCAGATGGTTTATTATATTCTTTTTTGGCAGAGTACTTTGGCTAATCCAATTGGCTAAAAGTAAATCACATTTTGGCCAATAGGATTGTAAGCCGGCCCACCATGGCAAGGTAGACTCTTAGGGCAGGTTGGGGGAAGGGAGTGTGTTAGGCATAGGAGATGGCAGTTTTGAAGGGGGATAAGGGGGATAGGTGGTCATCATGGGTACCACTCTTACACCCTCAAGTGTAAAGTCTGGAACCCATGACAACCACCTGATAAATAATTGGGACCCAGTTGGTCCCCCTTATGCCTGGTTCAACATTGGGATCGCAAAAGGAAAATCACAATCGCCTATGGAGTGTTAATGCGTTTTTACCAAGCAATTGTGGCTCCATGTTGCAGTGATTGCGTTTTTTGAGTCTCATTCCAGAGAATGAGAATGGCATTCTAACTGCCACCGAAATGTTGCACGCAGTGCACCTTTGCGACATATGCACACCGCAGGCACGGCAAGGATTTACCACATTGCTTTGCTGAATACCGGCTCTCAGCAAAGAGCAGAAATGCTCCCCACCAAAAGCACACCAAGTGTGAACTGGCCCTTAAGAGAATTTGATTGGTGATTACAAATTGTTGCAGCCTGCAGTGTAGAACTCAGGGGCATATTTAAAATGATTTAAATATACCCCCAAGTTCTACATATGGCCTCCTCCTCCCCACAGCCATACCAACCCTCACCAAAAAGTTACAAAGCAAACAAAACAAAAAAGATGCAGGCCGACAATCGTAATTATTGAAAATACCAATTGCACTAGCAAAAACCAGGCAATGCAATTTACATGTTCATCGCCGTGCTGTTGCTATTGGCAAAATGGGCACGATACCATTTTTTAATTGTAACGTGCCTAATACAAAAGGGCTATAATTAGTTGATCTCCCTCTCAGATGGTTTATTATATTCTTTTTTGGCAGAGTACTTTGGCTAATCCAATTGGCTAAAAGTAAATCACATTTTGGCCAATAGGATTGTAAGCCGGCCCACCATGGCAAGGTAGACTCTTAGGGCAGGTTGGAGAAAGGAAGTGAGAGAGGTATAGGGGATGGCAGTTTTGAAGAGGGATAAGAGGGATAGGTGGTAATCATGGGTACCACTCTTACACCCTCAAGTGTAGAGTCTGGAACCCATGACAACCACCTGATAAATAATTGGGACCCAGTTGGTCCCCCTTAGGCCTGGTTCAACATTGGGATCGCAAAAGGAAAATCACAATCGCCTATGGAGTGTGATTGCGTTTTTACCAAGCAATTGTGGCTCCATGTTGCAGTGATTGCATTTTGAGTCTCATTCCAGAGAATGAGAATGGCATTCTAACTGCCACCGAAATGTTGCACGCAGTACACCTTTGCGACATATGCACACCGCAGGCACTGCAAGGATTTACCACATTGCTTTGCTGAATACCGGCTATCAGCAAAGAGCATAAATGCTCCCCACCAAAAGCACACCAAGTGTGAACTGGCCCTTAAGAGAATTTTATTGGTGATTACAAATTGTTGCAGCCTGCAGTGTAGAACTCAGGGGCATATTTAAAATGATTTAAATATACCCCCAAGTTCTACGTATGGCCTCCTCCTCCCCACAGCCATACCAACCCTCACCAAAAAGTTACAAAGCAAACAAAACAAAAAAGATGCAGGCCGACAATCGTAATTATTAAAAATACCAATTGCACTAGCAAAAACCAGGCAATGCAATTCACATGTTCATCGCCGTGCTGTTGCTATTGGCAAAATGGGCACGATACCATTTTTTAATTGTAACGTGCCTAATACAAAAGGGCTCTAATTAGTTGATCTCCCTCTCAGATGGTTTATTATATTCTTTTTTGGCAGAGTACTTTGGCTAATCCAATTGACTAAAAGTAAATCACATTTTGGCCAATAGGATTGTAAGCCGCCCCACCATGGCAAGGTAGACTCTTAGGGCAGGTTGGGGGAAGGGAGTGAGTTAGGCATAGGGGATGGCAGTTTTGAAGGGGGATAAGGGGGATAGGTGGTAATCATGGGTACCACTCTTACACCCTCAAGTGTAAAGTCTGGAACCCATGACAACCACCTGATAAATAATTGGGACCCAGTTGGTCCCCCTTATGCCTGGTTCAACATTGGGATCGCAAAAGGAAAATCACAATCGCTTATGGAGTGTGATTGCGTTTTTACCAAGCAATTGTGGCTCCATGTTGCAGTGATTGCGTTTTTCGAGTCTCATTCCAGAGAATGAGAATGGCATTCTAACTGCCACCGAAATGTTGCACGCAGTGCACCTTTGCGACATATGCACACCGCAGGCACTGCAAGGATTTACCACATTGCTTTGCTGAATACCGGCTATCAGCAAAGAGCAGAAATGCTCCCCACCAGAAGCACACCAAGTGTGAACTGGCCCTTAAGAGAATTTGATTGGTGATTACAAATTGTTGCAGCCTGCAGTGTAGAACTCAGGGGCATATTTAAAATGATTTAAATATACCCCCAAGTTCTACGTATGGCCTCCTCCTCCCCACAGCCATACCAACCCTCACCAAAAAGTTACAAAGCAAACAAAGCAAAAAAGATGCAGGCCGACAATCGTAATTATTGAAAATACCAATTGCACTAGCAAAAACCAGGCAATGCAATTTACATGTTCATCGCCGTGCTGTTGCTATTGGTAAAATGGGCACGATACCATTTTTTAATTGTAACGTGCCTAATACAAAAGGGCTCTAATTAGTTGATCTCCCTCTCAGATGGTTTATTATATTCTTTTTTGGCAGAGTACTTTGGCTAATCCAATTGGCTAAAAGTAAATCACATTTTGGCCAATAGGATTGTAAGCCGGCCCACCATGGCAAGGTATACTCTTAGGGCAGGTTGGGGGGAGGGAGGGAGTGAGGCACAGGGGATGGCAGTTTTGAAGGGGGATAAGGGGGATAGGTGGTCATCATGGGTACCACTCTTACACCCTCAAGTGTAAAGTCTGGAACCCATGACAACCACCTGATAAATAATTGGGACCCAGTTGGTCCCCCTTAGGCCTGGTTCAACATTGGGATCGCAAAAGGAAAATCACAATCGCCAATGGAGTGTGATTGCGTTTTTACCAAGCAATTGTGGCTCCATGTTGCAGTGATTGCGTTTTTTGAGTCTCATTCCAGAGAATGAGAATGGCATTCTAACTGCCACCGAAATGTTGCACGCAGTGCACCTTTGCGACATATGCACACCGCAGGCACTGCAAGGATTTACCACATTGCTTTGCTGAATACCGGCTCTCAGCAAAGAGCAGAAATGCTCCCCACCAAAAGCACACCAAGTGTGAACTGGCCCTTAAGAGAATTTGATTGGTGATTACAAATTGTTGCAGCCTGCAGTGTAGAACTCAGGGGCATATTTAAAATGATTTAAATATACTCCCAAGTTCTACGTATGGCCTCCTCCTCCCCACAGCCATACCAACCCTCACCAAAAAGTTACAAAGCATAGAAGCGCAAACAAAACAAAAAAGATGCAGGCCGACAATCGTAATTATTGAAAATACCAATTGCACTAGCAAAAACCAGGCAATGCAATTTACATGTTCATCGCCGTGCTGTTGCTATTGGCAAAATGGGCACGATACCATTTTTTAATTGTAACGTGCCTAATACAAAAGGGCTCTAATTAGTTGATCTCCCTCTCAGATGGTTTATTATATTCTTTTTTGGCAGAGTACTTTGGCTAATCCAATTGGCTAAAAGTAAATCACATTTTGGCCAATAGGATTGTAAGCCGGCCCACCATGGCAAGGTAGACTCTTAGGGCAGGTTGGAGAAAGGAAGTGAGAGAGGTATAGGGGATGGCAGTTTTGAAGAGGGATAAGAGGGATAGGTGGTAATCATGGGTACCACTCTTACACCCTCAAGTGTAGAGTCTGGAACCCATGACAACCACCTGATAAATAATTGGGTCCCAGTTGGTCCCCCTTAGGCCTGGTTCAACATTGGGATCGCAAAAGGAAAATCACAATCGCCTATGGAGTGTGATTGCGTTTTTACCAAGCAATTGTGGCTCCATGTTGCAGTGATTGCATTTTGAGTCTCATTCCAGAGAATGAGAATGGCATTCTAACTGCCACCGAAATGTTGCACGCAGTACACCTTTGCGACATATGCACACCGCAGGCACTGCAAGGATTTACCACATTGCTTTGCTGAATACCGGCTATCAGCAAAGAGCATAAATGCTCCCCACCAAAAGCACACCAAGTGTGAACTGGCCCTTAAGAGAATTTGATTGGTGATTACAAATTGTTGCAGCCTGCAGTGTAGAACTCAGGGGCATATTTAAAATGATTTAAATATACCCCCAAGTTCTACGTATGGCCTCCTCCTCCCCACAGCCATACCAACCCTCACCAAAAAGTTACAAAGCATAGAAGCGTAAACAAAACAAAAAAGATGCAGGCCGACAATCGTAATTATTGAAAATACCAATTGCACTAGCAAAAACCAGGCAATGCAATTTACATGTTCATCGCCGTGCTGTTGCTATTGGTAAAATGGGCACGATACCATTTTTTAATTGTAACGTGCCTAATACAAAAGGGCTCTAATTAGTTGATCTCCCTCTCAGATGGTTTATTATATTCTTTTTTGGCAGAGTACTTTGGCTAATCCAATTGGCTAAAAGTAAATCACATTTTGGCCAATAGGATTGTAAGCCGGCCCACCATGGCAAGGTAGACTCTTAGGGCAGGTTGGGGGGAGGGAGGGAGTGAGGCACAGGGGATGGCAGTTTTGAAGGGGGATAAGGGGGATAGGTGGTCATCATGGGTACCACTCTTACACCCTCAAGTGTAAAGTCTGGAACCCATGACAACCACCTGATAAATAATTGGGACCCAGTTGGTCCCCCTTAGGCCTGGTTCAACATTGGGATCGCAAAAGGAAAATCACAATCGCCAATGGAGTGTGATTGCGTTTTTACCAAGCAATTGTGGCTCCATGTTGCAGTGATTGCGTTTTTTGAGTCTCATTCCAGAGAATGAGAATGGCATTCTAACTGCCACCGAAATGTTGCACGCAGTGCACCTTTGCGACATATGCACACCGCAGGCACTGCAAGGATTTACCACATTGCTTTGCTGAATACCGGCTCTCAGCAAAGAGCAGAAATGCTCCCCACCAAAAGCACACCAAGTGTGAACTGGCCCTTAAGAGAATTTGATTGGTGATTACAAATTGTTGCAGCCTGCAGTGTAGAACTCAGGGGCATATTTAAAATGATTTAAATATACTCCCAAGTTCTACGTATGGCCTCCTCCTCCCCACAGCCATACCAACCCTCACCAAAAAGTTACAAAGCATAGAAGCGCAAACAAAACAAAAAAGATGCAGGCCGACAATCGTAATTATTGAAAATACCAATTGCACTAGCAAAAACCAGGCAATGCAATTTACATGTTCATCGCCGTGCTGTTGCTATTGGCAAAATGGGCACGATACCATTTTTTAATTGTAACGTGCCTAATACAAAAGGGCTCTAATTAGTTGATCTCCCTCTCAGATGGTTTATTATATTCTTTTTTGGCAGAGTACTTTGGCTAATCCAATTGGCTAAAAGTAAATCACATTTTGGCCAATAGGATTGTAAGCCGGCCCACCATGGCAAGGTAGACTCTTAGGGCAGGTTGGAGAAAGGCAGTGAGAGAGGTATAGGGGATGGCAGTTTTGAAGAGGGATAAGAGGGATAGGTGGTAATCATGGGTACCACTCTTACACCCTCAAGTGTAGAGTCTGGAACCCATGACAACCACCTGATAAATAATTGGGACCCAGTTGGTCTCCCTTAGGCCTGGTTCAACATTGGGATCGCAAAAGGAAAATCACAATCGCCTATGGAGTGTGATTGCGTTTTTACCAAGCAATTGTGGCTCCATGTTGCAGTGATTGCATTTTGAGTCTCATTCCAGAGAATGAGAATGGCATTCTAACTGCCACCGAAATGTTGCACGCAGTACACCTTTGCGACATATGCACACCGCAGGCACTGCAAGGATTTACCACATTGCTTTGCTGAATACCGGCTATCAGCAAAGAGCATAAATGCTCCCCACCAAAAGCACACCAAGTGTGAACTGGCCCTTAAGAGAATTTTATTGGTGATTACAAATTGTTGCAGCCTGCAGTGTAGAACTCAGGGGCATATTTAAAATGATTTAAATATACCCCCAAGTTCTACGTATGGCCTCCTCCTCCCCACAGCCATACCAACCCTCACCAAAAAGTTACAAAGCATAGAAGCGCAAACAAAACAAAAAAGATGCAGGCCGACAATTGTAATTATTGAAAATACCAATTGCACTAGCAAAAACCAGGCAATGCAATTTACATGTTCATCGCCGTGCTGTTGCTATTGGCAAAATGGGCACGATACCATTTTTTAATTGTAACGTGCCTAATACAAAAGGGCTCTAATTAGTTGATCTCCCTCTCAGAAGGTTTATCATGTTCTTTTTTGGCAGAGTACTTTGGCTAATCCAATTGGCTAAAAGTAAATCACATTTTGGCCAATAGGATTGTAAGCCGGCCCACCATGGCAAGGTAGACTCTTAGGGCAGGTTGGAGGAAGGGAGTGAGTTAGGCATAGGGGATGGCAGTTTTGAAGGGGGATAGGTGGTCATCATGGGTACCACTCTTACACCCTCAAGTGTAAAGTCTGGAACCCATGACAACCACCTGATAAATAATTGGGACCCAGTTGGTCCCCCTTATGCCTGGTTCAACATTGGGATCGCAAAAGGAAAATCACAATCGCCTATGGAGTGTTAATGCGTTTTAACCAAGCAATTGTGGCTCCATGTTGCAGTGATTGCGTTTTTTGAGTCTCATTCCAGAGAATGAGAATGGCATTCTAACTGCCACCGAAATGTTGCACGCAGTGCACCTTTGCGACATATGCACACCGCAGGCACTGCAAGGATTTACCACATTGCTTTGCTGAATACCAGCTCTCAGCAAAGAGCAGAAATGCTCACCCACCAAAAGCACACCAAGTGTGAACTGGCCCTTAAGAGAATTTGATTGGTGATTACAAATTGTTGCAGCCTGCAGTGTAGAACTCAGGGGCATATTTAAAATGATTTAAATATACCCCCAAGTTCTACATATGGCCTCCTCCTCCCCACAGCCATACCAACCCTCACCAAAAAGTTACAAAGCAAACAAAACAAAAAAGATGCAGGCCGACAATCGTAATTATTGAAAATACCAATTGCACTAGCAAAAACCAGGCAATGCAATTTACATGTTCATCGCCGTGCTGTTGCTATTGGCAAAATGGGCACGATACCATTTTTTAATTGTAACGTGCCTAATACAAAAGGGCTATAATTAGTTGATCTCCCTCTCAGATGGTTTATTATATTCTTTTTTGGCAGAGTACTTTGGCTAATCCAATTGGCTAAAAGTAAATCACATTTTGGCCAATAGGATTGTAAGCCAGCCCACCATGGCAAGGTAGACTCTTAGGGCAGGTTGGGGGAAGGGAGTGTGTTAGGCATAGGAGATGGCAGTTTTGAAGGGGGATAAGGGGGATAGGTGGTCATCATGAGTACCACTCTTACACCCTCAAGTGTAAAGTCTGGTACCCATGACAACCACCTGATAAATAATTGGGACCCAGTTGGTCCCCCTTATGCCTGGTTCAACATTGGGATCGCAAAAGGAAAATCACAATCGCCTATGGAGTGTGATTGCGTTTTTACCAAGCAATTGTGGCTCCATGTTGCAGTGATTGCGTTTTTCGAGTCTCATTCCAGAGAATGAGAATGGCATTCTAACTGCCACCGAAATGTTGCACGCAGTGCACCTTTGCGACATATGCACACCGCAGGCACTGCAAGGATTTACCACATTGTTTTGCTGAATACCGGCTATCAGCAAAGAGCAGAAATGCTCCCCACCAGAAGCACACCAAGTGTGAACTGGCCCTTAAGAGAATTTGATTGGTGATTACAAATTGTTGCAGCCTGCAGTGTAGAACTCAGGGGCATATTTAAAATGATTTAAATATACCCCCAAGTTCTACGTATGGCCTCCTCCTCCCCACAGCCATACCAACCCTCACCAAAAAGTTACAAAGCAAACAAAGCAAAAAAGATGCAGGCCGACAATCGTAATTATTGAAAATACCAATTGCACTAGCAAAAACCAGGCAATGCAATTTACATGTTCATCGCCGTGCTGTTGCTATTGGTAAAATGGGCACGATACCATTTTTTTATTGTAACGTGCCTAATACAAAAGGGCTCTAATTAGTTGATCTCCCTCTCAGATGGTTTATTATATTCTTTTTTGGCAGAGTACTTTGGCTAATCCAATTGGCTAAAAGTAAATCACATTTTGGCCAATAGGATTGTAAGCCGGCCCACCATGGCAAGGTAGACTCTTAGGGCAGGTTGGGGGGAGGGAGGGAGTGAGGCACAGGGGATGGCAGTTTTGAAGGGGGATAAGGGGGATAGGTGGTCATCATGGGTACCACTCTTACACCCTCAAGTGTAAAGTCTGGAACCCATGACAACCACCTGAAAAATAATTGGGACCCAGTTGGTCCCCCTTAGGCCTGGTTCAACATTGGGATCGCAAAAGGAAAATCACAATCGCCAATGGAGTGTGATTGCGTTTTTACCAAGCAATTGTGGCTCCATGTTGCAGTGATTGCGTTTTTTGAGTCTCATTCCAGAGAATGAGAATGGCATTCTAACTGCCACCGAAATGTTGCACGCAGTGCACCTTTGCGACATATGCACACCGCAGGCACTGCAAGGATTTACCACATTGCTTTGCTGAATACCGGCTCTCAGCAAAGAGCAGAAATGCTCCTCACCAAAAGCACACCAAGTGTGAACTGGCCCTTAAGAGAATTTGATTGGTGATTACAAATTGTTGCAGCCTGCAGTGTAGAACTCAGGGGCATATTTAAAATGATTTAAATATACTCCCAAGTTCTACGTATGGCCTCCTCCTCCCCACAGCCATACCAACCCTCACCAAAAAGTTACAAAGGATAGAAGCGCAAACAAAACAAAAAAGATGCAGGCCGACAATCGTAATTATTGAAAATACCAATTGCACTAGCAAAAACCAGGCAATGCAATTTACATGTTCATCGCCGTGCTGTTGCTATTGGCAAAATGGGCACGATACCATTTTTTAATTGTAACGTGCCTAATACAAAAGGGCTCGAATTAGTTGATCTCCCTCTCAGATGGTTTATTATATTCTTTTTGGCAGAGTACTTTGGCTAATCCAATTGACTAAAAGTAAATCACATTTTGGCCAATAGGATTGTAAGCCGGCCCACCATGGCAAGGTAGACTCTTAGGGCAGGTTGGGGGAAGGGAGTGAGTTAGGCATAGGGGATGGCAGTTTTGAAGGGGGATAAGGGGGATAGGTGGTCATCATGGGTACCACTCTTACACCCTCAAGTGTAAAGTCTGGAACCCATGACAACCACCTGATAAATAATTGGGACCCAGTTGGTCCCCCTTATGCCTGGTTCAACATTGGGATCGCAAAAGGAAAATCACAATCGCCTATGGAGTGTGATTGCGTTTTTACCAAGCAATTGTGGCTCCATGTTGCAGTGATTGCGTTTTTTGAGTCTCATTCCAGAGAATGAGAATGGCATTCTAACTGCCACCGAAATGTTGCACGCAGTGCACCTTTGCGACATATGCACACCGCAGGCACTGCAAGGATTTACCACATTGCTTTGCTGAATACCGGCTATCAGCAAAGAGCAGAAATGCTCCCCACCAAAAGCACACCAAGTGTGAACTGGCCCTTAAGAGAATTTGATTGGTGATTACAAATTGTTGCAGCCTGCAGTGTAGAACTCAGGGGCATATTTAAAATGATTTAAATATACCCCCAAGTTCTACGTATGGCCTCCTCCTCCCCACAGCCATACCAACCCTCACCAAAAAGTTACAAAGCAAACAAAACAAAAAAGATGCAGGCCGACTATCGTAATTATTGAAAATACCAATTGCACTAGCAAAAACCAGGCAATGCAATTTACATGTTCATCGCCGTGCTGTTGCTATTGGCAAAATGGGCACGATACCATTTTTTAATTGTAACGTCCCTAATACAAAAGGGCTCTACATAGTTGATCTCCCTCTCAGATGGTTTATTATATTCTTTTTTGGCAGAGTACTTTGGCTAATCCAATTGGCTAAAAGTAAATCACATTATGGCCAATAGGATTGTAAGCCGGCCCACCATGGCAAGGTAGACTCTTAGGGCAGGTTGGGGGAGGGGAGTGAGTTAGGCATAGGGGATGGCAGTTTTGAAGGGGGATAAGGGGGATAGGTGGTCATCATGGGTACCACTCTTACACCCTCAAGTGTAAAGTCTGGAACCCATGACAACCACCTGATAAATAATTGGGACCCAGTTGGTCCCCCTTAGGCCTGGTTCAACATTGGGATCGCAAAAGGAAAATCACAATCGCCTATGGAGTGTGATTGCGTTTTTACCAAGCAATTGTGGCTCCACGTTGCAGTGATTGCGTTTTTCGAGTCTCATTCCAGAGAATGAGAATGGCATTCTAACTGCCACCGAAATGTTGCACGCAGTGCACCTTTGCGACATATGCACACCGCAGGCACTGCAAGGATTAACCACATTGCTTTGTTGAATACCGGCTATCAGCAAAGAGCAGAAATGCTCCCCACCAAAAGCACACCAAGTGTGAACTGGCCCTTAAGAGAATTTGATTGGTGATTACAAATTGTTGCAGCCTGCAGTGCAGAACTCAGGGGCATATTTAAAATGATTTAAATATACCCCCAAGTTCTACGTATGGCCTCCTCCTTCCCACAGCCATACCAACCCTCACCAAAAAGTTACAAAGCAAACAAAACAAAAAAGATGCAGGCCGACAATCGTAATTATTGAAAATACCAATTGCACTAGCAAAAACCAGGCAATGCAATTTACATGTTCATCGCCGTGCTGTTGCTATTGGCAAAATGGGCACGATACCATTTTTTAATTGTAACGTGCCTAATACAAAAGGGCTCGAATTAGTTGATCTCCCTCTCAGATGGTTTATTATATTCTTTTTGGCAGAGTACTTTGGCTAATCCAATTGACTAAAAGTAAATCACATTTTGGCCAATAGGATTGTAAGCCGGCCCACCATGGCAAGGTAGACTCTTAGGGCAGGTTGGGGGAAGGGAGTGAGTTAGGCATAGGGGATGGCAGTTTTGAAGGGGGATAAGGGGGATAGGTGGTCATCATGGGTACCACTCTTACACCCTCAAGTGTAAAGTCTGGAACCCATGACAACCACCTGATAAATAATTGGGACCCAGTTGGTCCCCCTTATGCCTGGTTCAACATTGGGATCGCAAAAGGAAAATCACAATCGCCTATGGAGTGTGATTGCGTTTTTACCAAGCAATTGTGGCTCCATGTTGCAGTGATTGCGTTTTTTGAGTCTCATTCCAGAGAATGAGAATGGCATTCTAACTGCCACCGAAATGTTGCACGCAGTGCACCTTTGCGACATATGCACACCGCAGGCACTGCAAGGATTTACCACATTGCTTTGCTGAATACCGGCTATCAGCAAAGAGCAGAAATGCTCCCCACCAAAAGCACACCAAGTGTGAACTGGCCCTTAAGAGAATTTGATTGGTGATTACAAATTGTTGCAGCCTGCAGTGTAGAACTCAGGGGCATATTTAAAATGATTTAAATATACCCCAAGTTCTACGTATGGCCTCCTCCTCCCCACAGCCATACCAATCCTCACCAAAAAGTTACAAAGCATAGAAGCGCAAACAAAACAAAAAAGATGCAGGCCGACAATCGTAATTATTGAAAATACCAATTGCACTAGCAAAAGCCAGGCAATGCAATTTACATGTTCATCGCCGTGCTGTTGCTATTGGCAAAATGGGCACGATACCATTTTTTAATTGTAACGTCCCTAATACAAAAGGGCTCTACATAGTTGATCTCCCTCTCAGATGGTTTATTATATTCTTTTTTGGCAGAGTACTTTGGCTAATCCAATTGGCTAAAAGTAAATCACATTATGGCCAATAGGATTGTAAGCCGGCCCACCATGGCAAGGTAGACTCTTAGGGCAGGTTGGGGGAGGGGAGTGAGTTAGGCATAGGGGATGGCAGTTTTGAAGGGGGATAAGGGGGATAGGTGGTCATCATGGGTACCACTCTTACACCCTCAAGTGTAAAGTCTGGAACCCATGACAACCACCTGATAAATAATTGGGACCCAGTTGGTCCCCCTTATGCCTGGTTCAACATTGGGATCGCAAAAGGAAAATCACAATCGCCTATGGAGTGTGATTGCGTTTTTACCAAGCAATTGTGGCTCCATGTTGCAGTGATTGCGTTTTTCGAGTCTCATTCCAGAGAATGAGAATGGCATTCTAACTGCCACCGAAATGTTGCACGCAGTGCACCTTTGCGACATATGCACACCGCAGGCACTGCAAGGATTTACCACATTGCTTTGCTGAATACCGGCTATCAGCAAAGAGCAGAAATGCTCCCCACCAAAAGCACACCAAGTGTGAACTGGCCCTTAAGAGAATTTGATTGGTGATTACAAATTGTTGCAGCCTGCAGTGTAGAACTCAGGGGCATATTTAAAATGATTTAAATATACCCCCACGTTCTACGTATGGCCTCCTCCTCCCCACAGCCATACCAACCCTCACCAAAAAGTTACAAAGCATAGAAGCGCAAACAAAACAAAAAAGATGCAGGCCGACAATCGTAATTATTGAAAATACCAATTGCACTAGCAAAAACCAGGCAATGCAATTTACATGTTCATCGCCGTGCTGTTGCTATTGGCAAAATGGGCACGATACCATTTTTTAATTGTAACGTGCCTAATACAAAAGGGCTCTAATTAGTTGATCTCCCTCTCAGAAGGTTTATTATATTCTTTTTTGGCAGAGTACTTTGGCTAATCCAATTGGCTAAAAGTAAATCACATTTTGGCCAATAGGATTGTAAGCCGGCCCACCATGGCAAGGTAGACTCTTAGGGCAGGTTGGGGGAAGGGAGTGAGTTAGGCATAGGGGATGGCAGTTTTGAAGGGGGATAAGGGGGATAGGTGGTCATCATGGGTACCACTCTTACACCCTCAAGTGTAAAGTCTGGAACCCATGACAACCACCTGATAAATAATTGGGACCCAGTTGGTCCCCCTTATGCCTGGTTCAACATTGGGATCGCAAAAAGAAAACCACAATCGCCTATGGAGTGTGATTGCGTTTTTACCAAGCAATTGTGGCTCCATGTTGCAGTGATTGCGTTTTTTGAGTCTCATTCCAGAGAATGAGAATGGCATTCTAACTGCCACCGAAATGTTGCACGCAGTGCACCTTTGCGACATATGCACACCGCAGGCACTGCAAGGATTTACCACATTGCTTTGCTGAATACCGGCTATCAGCAAAGAGCAGAAATGCTCCCCACCAAAAGCACACCAAGTGTGAACTGGCCCTTAAGAGAATTTGATTGGTGATTACAAATTGTTGCAGCCTGCAGTGTAGAACTCAGGGGCATATTTAAAATGATTTAAATATACCCCCAAGTTCTACGTATGGCCTCCTCCTCCCCACAGCCATACCAACCCTCACCAAAAAGTTAAAAAGCAAACAAAACAAAAAAGATGCAGGCCGACAATCGTAATTATTGAAAATACCAATTGCACTAGCAAAAACCAGGCAATGCAATTTACATGTTCATCGCCGTGCTGTTGCTATTGGCAAAATGGGCACGATACCATTTTTTAATTGTAACGTGCCTAATACAAAAGGGCTCTAATTAGTTGATTTCCCTCTCAGATGGTTTATTATATTCTTTTTTGGCAGAGTACTTTGGCTAATCCAATTGGCTAAAAGTAAATCACATTTTGGCCAATAGGATTGTAAGCCGGCCCACCATGGCAAGGTAGACTCTTAGGGCAGATTGGGGGGAGGGAGTGAGTGAGGCACAGGGGATGGCAGTTTTGAAGGGGGATAAGGAGGATAGGTGGTCATCATGAGTACCACTCTTACACCCTCAAGTGTAAAGTCTGGAACCCATGACAACCACCTGATAAATAATTGGGACCCAGTTGGTCCCCCTTATGCCTGGTTCAACATTGGGATCGCAAAAGGAAAATCACAATCGCTTATGGAGTGTGATTGCGTTTTTACAAAGCAATTGTGGCTCCATGTTTCAGTGATTGCATTTTTCGAGTCTCATTCCAGAGAATGAGAATGGCATTCTAACTGCCACCGAAATGTTGCACGCAGTGCACCTTTGCGACATATGCACACCGCAGGCACTGCAAGGATTTACCACATTGCTTTCCTGAATACCGGCTATCAGCAAAGAGCAGAAATGCTCCCCACCAAAAGCACAGCAAGTGTGAACTGGCCCTTAAGAGAATTTGATTGGTGATTACAAATTGTTGCAGCCTGCAGTGTAGAACTCAGGGGCATATTTAAAATGATTTAAATATACCCCTAAGTTCTACGTATGGCCTCCTCCTCCCCACAGCCATACCAATCCTCACCAAAAAGTTACAAAGCATAGAAGCGCAAACAAAACAAAAAAGATGCAGGCCGACAATCGTAATTATTGAAAATACCAATTGCACTAGCAAAAGCCAGGCAATGCAATTTACATGTTCATCGCCGTGCTGTTGCTATTGGCAAAATGGGCACGATACCATTTTTTAATTGTAACGTCCCTAATACAAAAGGGCTCTACATAGTTGATCTCCCTCTCAGATGGTTTATTATATTCTTTTTTGGCAGAGTACTTTGGCTAATCCAATTGGCTAAAAGTAAATCACATTATGGCCAATAGGATTGTAAGCCGGCCCACCATGGCAAGGTAGACTCTTAGGGCAGGTTGGGGGAGGGGAGTGAGTTAGGCATAGGGGATGGCAGTTTTGAAGGGGGATAAGGGGGATAGGTGGTCATCATGGGTACCACTCTTACACCCTCAAGTGTAAAGTCTGGAACCCATGACAACCACCTGATAAATAATTGGGACCCAGTTGGTCCCCCTTATGCCTGGTTCAACATTGGGATCGCAAAAGGAAAATCACAATCGCCTATGGAGTGTGATTGCGTTTTTACCAAGCAATTGTGGCTCCATGTTGCAGTGATTGCGTTTTTCGAGTCTCATTCCAGAGAATGAGAATGGCATTCTAACTGCCACCGAAATGTTGCACGCAGTGCACCTTTGCGACATATGCACACCGCAGGCACTGCAAGGATTTACCACATTGCTTTGCTGAATACCGGCTATCAGCAAAGAGCAGAAATGCTCCCCACCAAAAGCACACCAAGTGTGAACTGGCCCTTAAGAGAATTTGATTGGTGATTACAAATTGTTGCAGCCTGCAGTGTAGAACTCAGGGGCATATTTAAAATGATTTAAATATACCCTCAAGTTCTACGTATGGCCTCCTCCTCCCCACAGCCATACCAACCCTCACCAAAAAGTTACAAAGCAAACAAAACAAAAAAGATGCAGGCCGACAATCGTAATTATTGAAAATACCAATTGCACTAGCAAAAACCAGGCAATGCAATTTACATGTTCATCGCCGTGCTGTTGCTATTGGCAAAATGGGCACGATACCATTTTTTAATTGTAACGTGCCTAATACAAAAGGGCTCTAATTAGTTGATCTCCCTCTCAGAAGGTTTATTATATTCTTTTTTGGCAGAGTACTTTGGCTAATCCAATTGGCTAAAAGTAAATCACATTTTGGCCAATAGGATTGTAAGCCGGCCCACCATGGCAAGGTAGACTCTTAGGGCAGGTTGGGGGAAGGGAGTGAGTTAGGCATAGGGGATGGCAGTTTTGAAGGGGGATAAGGGGGATAGGTGGTCATCATGGGTACCACTCTTACACCCTCAAGTGTAAAGTCTGGAACCCATGACAACCACCTGATAAATAATTGGGACCCAGTTGGTCCCCCTTATGCCTGGTTCAACATTGGGATCGCAAAAAGAAAACCACAATCGCCTATGGAGTGTGATTGCGTTTTTACCAAGCAATTGTGGCTCCATGTTGCAGTGATTGCGTTTTTTGAGTCTCATTCCAGAGAATGAGAATGGCATTCTAACTGCCACCGAAATGTTGCACGCAGTGCACCTTTGCGACATATGCACACCGCAGGCACTGCAAGGATTTACCACATTGCTTTGCTGAATACCGGCTATCAGCAAAGAGCAGAAATGCTCCCCACCAAAAGCACACCAAGTGTGAACTGGCCCTTAAGAGAATTTGATTGGTGATTACAAATTGTTGCAGCCTGCAGTGTAGAACTCAGTGGCATATTTAAAATGATTTAAATATACCCCCACGTTCTACGTATGGCCTCCTCCTCCCCACAGCCATACCAACCCTCACCAAAAAGTTACAAAGCATAGAAGCGCAAACAAAACAAAAAAGATGCAGGCCGACAATCGTAATTATTGAAAATACCAATTGCACTAGCAAAAACCAGGCAATGCAATTTACATGTTCATCGCCGTGCTGTTGCTATTGGCAAAATGGGCACGATACCATTTTTTAATTGTAACGTGCCTAATACAAAAGGGCTCTAATTAGTTGATTTCCCTCTCAGATGGTTTATTATATTCTTTTTTGGCAGAGTACTTTGGCTAATCCAATTGGCTAAAAGTAAATCACATTTTGGCCAATAGGATTGTAAGCCGGCCCACCATGGCAAGGTAGACTCTTAGGGCAGATTGGGGGGAGGGAGTGAGTGAGGCACAGGGGATGGCAGTTTTGAAGGGGGATAAGGAGGATAGGTGGTCATCATGAGTACCACTCTTACACCCTCAAGTGTAAAGTCTGGAACCCATGACAACCACCTGATAAATAATTGGGACCCAGTTGGTCCCCCTTATGCCTGGTTCAACATTGGGATCGCAAAAGGAAAATCACAATCGCTTATGGAGTGTGATTGCGTTTTTACAAAGCAATTGTGGCTCCATGTTTCAGTGATTGCATTTTTCGAGTCTCATTCCAGAGAATGAGAATGGCATTCTAACTGCCACCGAAATGTTGCACGCAGTGCACCTTTGCGACATATGCACACCGCAGGCACTGCAAGGATTTACCACATTGCTTTCCTGAATACCGGCTATCAGCAAAGAGCAGAAATGCTCCCCACCAAAAGCACAGCAAGTGTGAACTGGCCCTTAAGAGAATTTGATTGGTGATTACAAATTGTTGCAGCCTGCAGTGTAGAACTCAGGGGCATATTTAAAATGATTTAAATATACCCCCAAGTTCTACGTATGGCCTCCTCCTCCCCACAGCCATACCAATCCTCACCAAAAAGTTACAAAGCATAGAAGCGCAAACAAAACAAAAAAGATGCAGGCCGACAATCGTAATTATTGAAAATACCAATTGCACTAGCAAAAGCCAGGCAATGCAATTTACATGTTCATCGTCGTGCTGTTGCTATTGGCAAAATGGGCACGATACCATTTTTTAATTGTAACGTCCCTAATACAAAAGGGCTCTACATAGTTGATCTCCCTCTCAGATGGTTTATTATATTCTTTTTTGGCAGAGTACTTTGGCTAATCCAATTGGCTAAAAGTAAATCACATTATGGCCAATAGGATTGTAAGCCGGCCCACCATGGCAAGGTAGACTCTTAGGGCAGGTTGGGGGAGGGGAGTGAGTTAGGCATAGGGGATGGCAGTTTTGAAGGGGGATAAGGGGGATAGGTGGTCATCATGGGTACCACTCTTACACCCTCAAGTGTAAAGTCTGGAACCCATGACAACCACCTGATAAATAATTGGGACCCAGTTGGTCCCCCTTATGCCTGGTTCAACATTGGGATCGCAAAAGGAAAATCACAATCGCCTATGGAGTGTGATTGCGTTTTTACCAAGCAATTGTGGCTCCATGTTGCAGTGATTGCGTTTTTCGAGTCTCATTCCAGAGAATGAGAATGGCATTCTAACTGCCACCGAAATGTTGCACGCAGTGCACCTTTGCGACATATGCACACCGCAGGCACTGCAAGGATTTACCACATTGCTTTGCTGAATACCGGCTATCAGCAAAGAGCAGAAATGCTCCCCACCAAAAGCACACCAAGTGTGAACTGGCCCTTAAGAGAATTTGATTGGTGATTACAAATTGTTGCAGCCTGCAGTGTAGAACTCAGGGGCATATTTAAAATGATTTAAATATACCCCCAAGTTCTACGTATGGCCTCCTCCTCCCCACAGCCATACCAACCCTCACCAAAAAGTTACAAAGCAAACAAAACAAAAAAGATGCAGGCCGACTATCGTAATTATTGAAAATACCAATTGCACTAGCAAAAACCAGGCAATGCAATTTACATGTTCATCGCCGTGCTGTTGCTATTGGCAAAATGGGCACGATACCATTTTTTAATTGTAACGTCCCTAATACAAAAGGGCTCTACATAGTTGATCTCCCTCTCAGATGGTTTATTATATTCTTTTTTGGCAGAGTACTTTGGCTAATCCAATTGGCTAAAAGTAAATCACATTATGGCCAATAGGATTGTAAGCCGGCCCACCATGGCAAGGTAGACTCTTAGGGCAGGTTGGGGGAGGGGAGTGAGTTAGGCATAGGGGATGGCAGTTTTGAAGGGGGATAAGGGGGATAGGTGGTCATCATGGGTACCACTCTTACACCCTCAAGTGTAAAGTCTGGAACCCATGACAACCACCTGATAAATAATTGGGACCCAGTTGGTCCCCCTTATGCCTGGTTCAACATTGGGATCGCAAAAAGAAAACCACAATCGCCTATGGAGTGTGATTGCGTTTTTACCAAGCAATTGTGGCTCCATGTTGCAGTGATTGTGTTTTTTGAGTCTCATTCCAGAGAATGAGAATGGCATTCTAACTGCCACCGAAATGTTGCACGCAGTGCACCTTTGCGACATATGCACACCGCAGGCACTGCAAGGATTTACCACATTGCTTTGCTGAATACCGGCTATCAGCAAAGAGCAGAAATGCTCCCCACCAAAAGCACACCAAGTGTGAACTGGCCCTTAAGAGAATTTGATTGGTGATTACAAATTGTTGCAGCCTGCAGTGTAGAACTCAGGGGCATATTTAAAATGATTTAAATATACCCCCAAGTTCTACGTATGGCCTCCTCCTCCCCACAGCCATACCAACCCTCACCAAAAAGTTAAAAAGCAAACAAAACAAAAAAGATGCAGGCCGACAATCGTAATTATTGAAAATACCAATTGCACTAGCAAAAACCAGGCAATGCAATTTACATGTTCATCGCCGTGCTGTTGCTATTGGCAAAATGGGCACGATACCATTTTTTAATTGTAACGTGCCTAATACAAAAGGGCTCTAATTAGTTGATTTCCCTCTCAGATGGTTTATTATATTCTTTTTTGGCAGAGTACTTTGGCTAATCCAATTGGCTAAAAGTAAATCACATTTTGGCCAATAGGATTGTAAGCCGGCCCACCATGGCAAGGTAGACTCTTAGGGCAGATTGGGGGGAGGGAGTGAGTGAGGCACAGGGGATGGCAGTTTTGAAGGGGGATAAGGAGGATAGGTGGTCATCATGAGTACCACTCTTACACCCTCAAGTGTAAAGTCTGGAACCCATGACAACCACCTGATAAATAATTGGGACCCAGTTGGTCCCCCTTATGCCTGGTTCAACATTGGGATCGCAAAAGGAAAATCACAATCGCTTATGGAGTGTGATTGCGTTTTTACAAAGCAATTGTGGCTCCATGTTTCAGTGATTGCATTTTTCGAGTCTCATTCCAGAGAATGAGAATGGCATTCTAACTGCCACCGAAATGTTGCACGCAGTGCACCTTTGCGACATATGCACACCGCAGGCACTGCAAGGATTTACCACATTGCTTTCCTGAATACCGGCTATCAGCAAAGAGCAGAAATGCTCCCCACCAAAAGCACAGCAAGTGTGAACTGGCCCTTAAGAGAATTTGATTGGTGATTACAAATTGTTGCAGCCTGCAGTGTAGAACTCAGGGGCATATTTAAAATGATTTAAATATACCCCCAAGTTCTACGTATGGCCTCCTCCTCCCCACAGCCATACCAATCCTCACCAAAAAGTTACAAAGCATAGAAGCGCAAACAAAACAAAAAAGATGCAGGCCGACAATCGTAATTATTGAAAATACCAATTGCACTAGCAAAAGCCAGGCAATGCAATTTACATGTTCATCGTCGTGCTGTTGCTATTGGCAAAATGGGCACGATACCATTTTTTAATTGTAACGTCCCTAATACAAAAGGGCTCTACATAGTTGATCTCCCTCTCAGATGGTTTATTATATTCTTTTTTGGCAGAGTACTTTGGCTAATCCAATTGGCTAAAAGTAAATCACATTATGGCCAATAGGATTGTAAGCCGGCCCACCATGGCAAGGTAGACTCTTAGGGCAGGTTGGGGGAGGGGAGTGAGTTAGGCATAGGGGATGGCAGTTTTGAAGGGGGATAAGGGGGATAGGTGGTCATCATGGGTACCACTCTTACACCCTCAAGTGTAAAGTCTGGAACCCATGACAACCACCTGATAAATAATTGGGACCCAGTTGGTCCCCCTTATGCCTGGTTCAACATTGGGATCGCAAAAGGAAAATCACAATCGCCTATGGAGTGTGATTGCGTTTTTACCAAGCAATTGTGGCTCCATGTTGCAGTGATTGCGTTTTTCGAGTCTCATTCCAGAGAATGAGAATGGCATTCTAACTGCCACCGAAATGTTGCACGCAGTGCACCTTTGCGACATATGCACACCGCAGGCACTGCAAGGATTTACCACATTGCTTTGCTGAATACCGGCTATCAGCAAAGAGCAGAAATGCTCCCCACCAAAAGCACACCAAGTGTGAACTGGCCCTTAAGAGAATTTGATTGGTGATTACAAATTGTTGCAGCCTGCAGTGTAGAACTCAGGGGCATATTTAAAATGATTTAAATATACCCCCAAGTTCTACGTATGGCCTCCTCCTCCCCACAGCCATACCAACCCTCACCAAAAAGTTACAAAGCAAACAAAACAAAAAAGATGCAGGCCGACTATCGTAATTATTGAAAATACCAATTGCACTAGCAAAAACCAGGCAATGCAATTTACATGTTCATCGCCGTGCTGTTGCTATTGGCAAAATGGGCACGATACCATTTTTTAATTGTAACGTCCCTAATACAAAAGGGCTCTACATAGTTGATCTCCCTCTCAGATGGTTTATTATATTCTTTTTTGGCAGAGTACTTTGGCTAATCCAATTGGCTAAAAGTAAATCACATTATGGCCAATAGGATTGTAAGCCGGCCCACCATGGCAAGGTAGACTCTTAGGGCAGGTTGGGGGAGGGGAGTGAGTTAGGCATAGGGGATGGCAGTTTTGAAGGGGGATAAGGGGGATAGGTGGTCATCATGGGTACCACTCTTACACCCTCAAGTGTAAAGTCTGGAACCCATGACAACCACCTGATAAATAATTGGGACCCAGTTGGTCCCCCTTAGGCCTGGTTCAACATTGGGATCGCAAAAGGAAAATCACAATCGCCTATGGAGTGTGATTGCGTTTTTACCAAGCAATTGTGGCTCCACGTTGCAGTGATTGCGTTTTTCGAGTCTCATTCCAGAGAATGAGAATGGCATTCTAACTGCCACCGAAATGTTGCACGCAGTGCACCTTTGCGACATATGCACACCGCAGGCACTGCAAGGATTAACCACATTGCTTTGTTGAATACCGGCTATCAGCAAAGAGCAGAAATGCTCCCCACCAAAAGCACACCAAGTGTGAACTGGCCCTTAAGAGAATTTGATTGGTGATTACAAATTGTTGCAGCCTGCAGTGCAGAACTCAGGGGCATATTTAAAATGATTTAAATATACCCCCAAGTTCTACGTATGGCCTCCTCCTTCCCACAGCCATACCAACCCTCACCAAAAAGTTACAAAGCAAACAAAACAAAAAAGATGCAGGCCGACAATCGTAATTATTGAAAATACCAATTGCACTAGCAAAAACCAGGCAATGCAATTTACATGTTCATCGCCGTGCTGTTGCTATTGGCAAAATGGGCACGATACCATTTTTTAATTGTAACGTGCCTAATACAAAAGGGCTCGAATTAGTTGATCTCCCTCTCAGATGGTTTATTATATTCTTTTTGGCAGAGTACTTTGGCTAATCCAATTGACTAAAAGTAAATCACATTTTGGCCAATAGGATTGTAAGCCGGCCCACCATGGCAAGGTAGACTCTTAGGGCAGGTTGGGGGAAGGGAGTGAGTTAGGCATAGGGGATGGCAGTTTTGAAGGGGGATAAGGGGGATAGGTGGTCATCATGGGTACCACTCTTACACCCTCAAGTGTAAAGTCTGGAACCCATGACAACCACCTGATAAATAATTGGGACCCAGTTGGTCCCCCTTATGCCTGGTTCAACATTGGGATCGCAAAAGGAAAATCACAATCGCCTATGGAGTGTGATTGCGTTTTTACCAAGCAATTGTGGCTCCATGTTGCAGTGATTGCGTTTTTTGAGTCTCATTCCAGAGAATGAGAATGGCATTCTAACTGCCACCGAAATGTTGCACGCAGTGCACCTTTGCGACATATGCACACCGCAGGCACTGCAAGGATTTACCACATTGCTTTGCTGAATACCGGCTATCAGCAAAGAGCAGAAATGCTCCCCACCAAAAGCACACCAAGTGTGAACTGGCCCTTAAGAGAATTTGATTGGTGATTACAAATTGTTGCAGCCTGCAGTGTAGAACTCAGGGGCATATTTAAAATGATTTAAATATACCCCCACGTTCTACGTATGGCCTCCTCCTCCCCACAGCCATACCAACCCTCACCAAAAAGTTACAAAGCATAGAAGCGCAAACAAAACAAAAAAGATGCAGGCCGACAATCGTAATTATTGAAAATACCAATTGCACTAGCAAAAACCAGGCAATGCAATTTACATGTTCATCGCCGTGCTGTTGCTATTGGCAAAATGGGCACGATACCATTTTTTAATTGTAACGTGCCTAATACAAAAGGGCTCTAATTAGTTGATCTCCCTCTCAGAAGGTTTATTATATTCTTTTTTGGCAGAGTACTTTGGCTAATCCAATTGGCTAAAAGTAAATCACATTTTGGCCAATAGGATTGTAAGCCGGCCCACCATGGCAAGGTAGACTCTTAGGGCAGGTTGGGGGAAGGGAGTGAGTTAGGCATAGGGGATGGCAGTTTTGAAGGGGGATAAGGGGGATAGGTGGTCATCATGGGTACCACTCTTACACCCTCAAGTGTAAAGTCTGGAACCCATGACAACCACCTGATAAATAATTGGGACCCAGTTGGTCCCCCTTATGCCTGGTTCAACATTGGGATCGCAAAAAGAAAACCACAATCGCCTATGGAGTGTGATTGCGTTTTTACCAAGCAATTGTGGCTCCATGTTGCAGTGATTGCGTTTTTTGAGTCTCATTCCAGAGAATGAGAATGGCATTCTAACTGCCACCGAAATGTTGCACGCAGTGCACCTTTGCGACATATGCACACCGCAGGCACTGCAAGGATTTACCACATTGCTTTGCTGAATACCGGCTATCAGCAAAGAGCAGAAATGCTCCCCACCAAAAGCACACCAAGTGTGAACTGGCCCTTAAGAGAATTTGATTGGTGATTACAAATTGTTGCAGCCTGCAGTGTAGAACTCAGGGGCATATTTAAAATGATTTAAATATACCCCCAAGTTCTACGTATGGCCTCCTCCTCCCCACAGCCATACCAACCCTCACCAAAAAGTTAAAAAGCAAACAAAACAAAAAAGATGCAGGCCGACAATCGTAATTATTGAAAATACCAATTGCACTAGCAAAAACCAGGCAATGCAATTTACATGTTCATCGCCGTGCTGTTGCTATTGGCAAAATGGGCACGATACCATTTTTTAATTGTAACGTGCCTAATACAAAAGGGCTCTAATTAGTTGATTTCCCTCTCAGATGGTTTATTATATTCTTTTTTGGCAGAGTACTTTGGCTAATCCAATTGGCTAAAAGTAAATCACATTTTGGCCAATAGGATTGTAAGCCGGCCCACCATGGCAAGGTAGACTCTTAGGGCAGATTGGGGGGAGGGAGTGAGTGAGGCACAGGGGATGGCAGTTTTGAAGGGGGATAAGGAGGATAGGTGGTCATCATGAGTACCACTCTTACACCCTCAAGTGTAAAGTCTGGAACCCATGACAACCACCTGATAAATAATTGGGACCCAGTTGGTCCCCCTTATGCCTGGTTCAACATTGGGATCGCAAAAGGAAAATCACAATCGCTTATGGAGTGTGATTGCGTTTTTACAAAGCAATTGTGGCTCCATGTTTCAGTGATTGCATTTTTCGAGTCTCATTCCAGAGAATGAGAATGGCATTCTAACTGCCACCGAAATGTTGCACGCAGTGCACCTTTGCGACATATGCACACCGCAGGCACTGCAAGGATTTACCACATTGCTTTCCTGAATACCGGCTATCAGCAAAGAGCAGAAATGCTCCCCACCAAAAGCACAGCAAGTGTGAACTGGCCCTTAAGAGAATTTGATTGGTGATTACAAATTGTTGCAGCCTGCAGTGTAGAACTCAGGGGCATATTTAAAATGATTTAAATATACCCCTAAGTTCTACGTATGGCCTCCTCCTCCCCACAGCCATACCAATCCTCACCAAAAAGTTACAAAGCATAGAAGCGCAAACAAAACAAAAAAGATGCAGGCCGACAATCGTAATTATTGAAAATACCAATTGCACTAGCAAAAGCCAGGCAATGCAATTTACATGTTCATCGCCGTGCTGTTGCTATTGGCAAAATGGGCACGATACCATTTTTTAATTGTAACGTCCCTAATACAAAAGGGCTCTACATAGTTGATCTCCCTCTCAGATGGTTTATTATATTCTTTTTTGGCAGAGTACTTTGGCTAATCCAATTGGCTAAAAGTAAATCACATTATGGCCAATAGGATTGTAAGCCGGCCCACCATGGCAAGGTAGACTCTTAGGGCAGGTTGGGGGAGGGGAGTGAGTTAGGCATAGGGGATGGCAGTTTTGAAGGGGGATAAGGGGGATAGGTGGTCATCATGGGTACCACTCTTACACCCTCAAGTGTAAAGTCTGGAACCCATGACAACCACCTGATAAATAATTGGGACCCAGTTGGTCCCCCTTATGCCTGGTTCAACATTGGGATCGCAAAAGGAAAATCACAATCGCCTATGGAGTGTGATTGCGTTTTTACCAAGCAATTGTGGCTCCATGTTGCAGTGATTGCGTTTTTCGAGTCTCATTCCAGAGAATGAGAATGGCATTCTAACTGCCACCGAAATGTTGCACGCAGTGCACCTTTGCGACATATGCACACCGCAGGCACTGCAAGGATTTACCACATTGCTTTGCTGAATACCGGCTATCAGCAAAGAGCAGAAATGCTCCCCACCAAAAGCACACCAAGTGTGAACTGGCCCTTAAGAGAATTTGATTGGTGATTACAAATTGTTGCAGCCTGCAGTGTAGAACTCAGGGGCATATTTAAAATGATTTAAATATACCCTCAAGTTCTACGTATGGCCTCCTCCTCCCCACAGCCATACCAACCCTCACCAAAAAGTTACAAAGCAAACAAAACAAAAAAGATGCAGGCCGACAATCGTAATTATTGAAAATACCAATTGCACTAGCAAAAACCAGGCAATGCAATTTACATGTTCATCGCCGTGCTGTTGCTATTGGCAAAATGGGCACGATACCATTTTTTAATTGTAACGTGCCTAATACAAAAGGGCTCTAATTAGTTGATCTCCCTCTCAGAAGGTTTATTATATTCTTTTTTGGCAGAGTACTTTGGCTAATCCAATTGGCTAAAAGTAAATCACATTTTGGCCAATAGGATTGTAAGCCGGCCCACCATGGCAAGGTAGACTCTTAGGGCAGGTTGGGGGAAGGGAGTGAGTTAGGCATAGGGGATGGCAGTTTTGAAGGGGGATAAGGGGGATAGGTGGTCATCATGGGTACCACTCTTACACCCTCAAGTGTAAAGTCTGGAACCCATGACAACCACCTGATAAATAATTGGGACCCAGTTGGTCCCCCTTATGCCTGGTTCAACATTGGGATCGCAAAAAGAAAACCACAATCGCCTATGGAGTGTGATTGCGTTTTTACCAAGCAATTGTGGCTCCATGTTGCAGTGATTGCGTTTTTTGAGTCTCATTCCAGAGAATGAGAATGGCATTCTAACTGCCACCGAAATGTTGCACGCAGTGCACCTTTGCGACATATGCACACCGCAGGCACTGCAAGGATTTACCACATTGCTTTGCTGAATACCGGCTATCAGCAAAGAGCAGAAATGCTCCCCACCAAAAGCACACCAAGTGTGAACTGGCCCTTAAGAGAATTTGATTGGTGATTACAAATTGTTGCAGCCTGCAGTGTAGAACTCAGGGGCATATTTAAAATGATTTAAATATACCCCCAAGTTCTACGTATGGCCTCCTCCTCCCCACAGCCATACCAACCCTCACCAAAAAGTTACAAAGCAAACAAAACAAAAAAGATGCAGGCCGACTATCGTAATTATTGAAAATACCAATTGCACTAGCAAAAACCAGGCAATGCAATTTACATGTTCATCGCCGTGCTGTTGCTATTGGCAAAATGGGCACGATACCATTTTTTAATTGTAACGTCCCTAATACAAAAGGGCTCTACATAGTTGATCTCCCTCTCAGATGGTTTATTATATTCTTTTTTGGCAGAGTACTTTGGCTAATCCAATTGGCTAAAAGTAAATCACATTATGGCCAATAGGATTGTAAGCCGGCCCACCATGGCAAGGTAGACTCTTAGGGCAGGTTGGGGGAGGGGAGTGAGTTAGGCATAGGGGATGGCAGTTTTGAAGGGGGATAAGGGGGATAGGTGGTCATCATGGGTACCACTCTTACACCCTCAAGTGTAAAGTCTGGAACCCATGACAACCACCTGATAAATAATTGGGACCCAGTTGGTCCCCCTTAGGCCTGGTTCAACATTGGGATCGCAAAAGGAAAATCACAATCGCCTATGGAGTGTGATTGCGTTTTTACCAAGCAATTGTGGCTCCACGTTGCAGTGATTGCGTTTTTCGAGTCTCATTCCAGAGAATGAGAATGGCATTCTAACTGCCACCGAAATGTTGCACGCAGTGCACCTTTGCGACATATGCACACCGCAGGCACTGCAAGGATTAACCACATTGCTTTGTTGAATACCGGCTATCAGCAAAGAGCAGAAATGCTCCCCACCAAAAGCACACCAAGTGTGAACTGGCCCTTAAGAGAATTTGATTGGTGATTACAAATTGTTGCAGCCTGCAGTGCAGAACTCAGGGGCATATTTAAAATGATTTAAATATACCCCCAAGTTCTACGTATGGCCTCCTCCTTCCCACAGCCATACCAACCCTCACCAAAAAGTTACAAAGCAAACAAAACAAAAAAGATGCAGGCCGACAATCGTAATTATTGAAAATACCAATTGCACTAGCAAAAACCAGGCAATGCAATTTACATGTTCATCGCCGTGCTGTTGCTATTGGCAAAATGGGCACGATACCATTTTTTAATTGTAACGTGCCTAATACAAAAGGGCTCGAATTAGTTGATCTCCCTCTCAGATGGTTTATTATATTCTTTTTGGCAGAGTACTTTGGCTAATCCAATTGACTAAAAGTAAATCACATTTTGGCCAATAGGATTGTAAGCCGGCCCACCATGGCAAGGTAGACTCTTAGGGCAGGTTGGGGGAAGGGAGTGAGTTAGGCATAGGGGATGGCAGTTTTGAAGGGGGATAAGGGGGATAGGTGGTCATCATGGGTACCACTCTTACACCCTCAAGTGTAAAGTCTGGAACCCATGACAACCACCTGATAAATAATTGGGACCCAGTTGGTCCCCCTTATGCCTGGTTCAACATTGGGATCGCAAAAGGAAAATCACAATCGCCTATGGAGTGTGATTGCGTTTTTACCAAGCAATTGTGGCTCCATGTTGCAGTGATTGCGTTTTTTGAGTCTCATTCCAGAGAATGAGAATGGCATTCTAACTGCCACCGAAATGTTGCACGCAGTGCACCTTTGCGACATATGCACACCGCAGGCACTGCAAGGATTTACCACATTGCTTTGCTGAATACCGGCTATCAGCAAAGAGCAGAAATGCTCCCCACCAAAAGCACACCAAGTGTGAACTGGCCCTTAAGAGAATTTGATTGGTGATTACAAATTGTTGCAGCCTGCAGTGTAGAACTCAGGGGCATATTTAAAATGATTTAAATATACCCCAAGTTCTACGTATGGCCTCCTCCTCCCCACAGCCATACCAATCCTCACCAAAAAGTTACAAAGCATAGAAGCGCAAACAAAACAAAAAAGATGCAGGCCGACAATCGTAATTATTGAAAATACCAATTGCACTAGCAAAAGCCAGGCAATGCAATTTACATGTTCATCGCCGTGCTGTTGCTATTGGCAAAATGGGCACGATACCATTTTTTAATTGTAACGTCCCTAATACAAAAGGGCTCTACATAGTTGATCTCCCTCTCAGATGGTTTATTATATTCTTTTTTGGCAGAGTACTTTGGCTAATCCAATTGGCTAAAAGTAAATCACATTATGGCCAATAGGATTGTAAGCCGGCCCACCATGGCAAGGTAGACTCTTAGGGCAGGTTGGGGGAGGGGAGTGAGTTAGGCATAGGGGATGGCAGTTTTGAAGGGGGATAAGGGGGATAGGTGGTCATCATGGGTACCACTCTTACACCCTCAAGTGTAAAGTCTGGAACCCATGACAACCACCTGATAAATAATTGGGACCCAGTTGGTCCCCCTTATGCCTGGTTCAACATTGGGATCGCAAAAGGAAAATCACAATCGCCTATGGAGTGTGATTGCGTTTTTACCAAGCAATTGTGGCTCCATGTTGCAGTGATTGCGTTTTTCGAGTCTCATTCCAGAGAATGAGAATGGCATTCTAACTGCCACCGAAATGTTGCACGCAGTGCACCTTTGCGACATATGCACACCGCAGGCACTGCAAGGATTTACCACATTGCTTTGCTGAATACCGGCTATCAGCAAAGAGCAGAAATGCTCCCCACCAAAAGCACACCAAGTGTGAACTGGCCCTTAAGAGAATTTGATTGGTGATTACAAATTGTTGCAGCCTGCAGTGTAGAACTCAGGGGCATATTTAAAATGATTTAAATATACCCCCACGTTCTACGTATGGCCTCCTCCTCCCCACAGCCATACCAATCCTCACCAAAAAGTTACAAAGCATAGAAGCGCAAACAAAACAAAAAAGATGCAGGCCGACAATCGTAATTATTGAAAATACCAATTGCACTAGCAAAAGCCAGGCAATGCAATTTACATGTTCATCGCCGTGCTGTTGCTATTGGCAAAATGGGCACGATACCATTTTTTAATTGTAACGTCCCTAATACAAAAGGGCTCTACATAGTTGATCTCCCTCTCAGATGGTTTATTATATTCTTTTTTGGCAGAGTACTTTGGCTAATCCAATTGGCTAAAAGTAAATCACATTATGGCCAATAGGATTGTAAGCCGGCCCACCATGGCAAGGTAGACTCTTAGGGCAGGTTGGGGGAGGGGAGTGAGTTAGGCATAGGGGATGGCAGTTTTGAAGGGGGATAAGGGGGATAGGTGGTCATCATGGGTACCACTCTTACACCCTCAAGTGTAAAGTCTGGAACCCATGACAACCACCTGATAAATAATTGGGACCCAGTTGGTCCCCCTTATGCCTGGTTCAACATTGGGATCGCAAAAGGAAAATCACAATCGCCTATGGAGTGTGATTGCGTTTTTACCAAGCAATTGTGGCTCCATGTTGCAGTGATTGCGTTTTTCGAGTCTCATTCCAGAGAATGAGAATGGCATTCTAACTGCCACCGAAATGTTGCACGCAGTGCACCTTTGCGACATATGCACACCGCAGGCACTGCAAGGATTTACCACATTGCTTTGCTGAATACCGGCTATCAGCAAAGAGCAGAAATGCTCCCCACCAAAAGCACACCAAGTGTGAACTGGCCCTTAAGAGAATTTGATTGGTGATTACAAATTGTTGCAGCCTGCAGTGTAGAACTCAGGGGCATATTTAAAATGATTTAAATATACCCCCAAGTTCTACGTATGGCCTCCTCCTCCCCACAGCCATACCAACCCTCACCAAAAAGTTACAAAGCAAACAAAACAAAAAAGATGCAAGCCGACAATCGTAATTATTGAAAATACCAATTGCACTAGCAAAAACCAGGCAATGCAATTTACATGTTCATCGCCGTGCTGTTGCTATTGGCAAAATGGGCACGATACCATTTTTTAATTGTAACGTGCCTAATACAAAAGGGCTCTAATTAGTTGATCTCCCTCTCAGATGGTTTATTATATTATTTTTGGCAGAGTACTTTGGCTAATCCAATTGGCTAAAAGTAAATCACATTTTGGCCAATAGGATTGTAAGCCGGCCCACCATGGCAAGGTAGACTCTTAGGGCAGGTTGGGGGAAGGGAGTGAGTTAGGCATAGGGGATGGCAGTTTTGAAGGGGGATAAGGGGGATAGGTGGTCATCATGGGTACCACTCTTACACCCTCAAGTGTAAAGTCTGGAACCCATGACAACCACCTGATAAATAATTGGGACCCAGTTGGTCCCCCTTATGCCTGATTCAACATTGGGATCGCAAAAGGAAAATCACAATCGCTTATGGAGTGTGATTGCGTTTTTACCAAGCAATTGTGGCTCCATGTTGCAGTGATTGCGTTTTTCGAGTCTCATTCCAGAGAATGAGAATGGCATTCTAACTGCCACCGAAATGTTGCACGCAGTGCACCTTTGCGACATATGCACACCGCAGGCACTGCAAGGATTTACCACATTGCTTTGCTGAATACCGGCTATCAGCAAAGAGCAGAAATGCTCCCCACCAAAAGCACACCAAGTGTGAACTGGCCCTTAAGAGAATTTGATTGGTGATTACAAATTGTTGCAGCCTGCAGTGTAGAACTCAGGGGCATATTTAAAATGATTTAAATATACCCTCAAGTTCTACGTATGGCCTCCTCCTCCCCACAGCCATACCAACCCTCACCAAAAAGTTACAAAGCAAACAAAACAAAAAAGATGCAGGCCGACAATCGTAATTATTGAAAATACCAATTGCACTAGCAAAAACCAGGCAATGCAATTTACATGTTCATCGCCGTGCTGTTGCTATTGGCAAAATGGGCACGATACCATTTTTTAATTGTAACGTGCCTAATACAAAAGGGCTCTAATTAGTTGATCTCCCTCTCAGAAGGTTTATTATATTCTTTTTTGGCAGAGTACTTTGGCTAATCCAATTGGCTAAAAGTAAATCACATTTTGGCCAATAGGATTGTAAGCCGGCCCACCATGGCAAGGTAGACTCTTAGGGCAGGTTGGGGGAAGGGAGTGAGTTAGGCATAGGGGATGGCAGTTTTGAAGGGGGATAAGGGGGATAGGTGGTCATCATGGGTACCACTCTTACACCCTCAAGTGTAAAGTCTGGAACCCATGACAACCACCTGATAAATAATTGGGACCCAGTTGGTCCCCCTTATGCCTGGTTCAACATTGGGATCGCAAAAAGAAAACCACAATCGCCTATGGAGTGTGATTGCGTTTTTACAAAGCAATTGTGGCTCCATGTTGCAGTGATTGTGTTTTTTGAGTCTCATTCCAGAGAATGAGAATGGCATTCTAACTGCCACCGAAATGTTGCACGCAGTGCACCTGTGCGACATATGCACACCGCAGGCACTGCAAGGATTTACCACATTGCTTTGCTGAATACCGGCTATCAGCAAAGAGCAGAAATGCTCCCCACCAAAAGCACACCAAGTGTGAACTGGCCCTTAAGAGAATTTGATTGGTGATTACAAATTGTTGCAGCCTGCAGTGTAGAACTCAGGGGCATATTTAAAATGATTTAAATATACCCCCAAGTTCTACGTATGGCCTCCTCCTCCCCACAGCCATACCAACCCCCACCAAAAAGTTACAAAGCATAGAAGCGCAAACAAAACAAAAAATATGCAGGCCGACAATCGTAATTATTGAAAATACCAATTGCACTAGCAAAAACCAGGCAATGCAATTTACATGTTCATCGCCGTGCTGTTGCTATTGGCAAAATGGGCACGATACCATTTTTTTATTGTAACATGCCTAATACAAAAGGGCTCTAATTAGTTGATCTCCCTCTCAGATGGTTTATTATATTCTTTTTTGGCAGAGTACTTTGGCTAATCCAATTGGCTAAAAGTAAATCACATTTTGGCATATAGGATTGTAAGCCGGCCCACCATGGCAAGGTAGACTCTTAGGGCAGGATGGAGAAAGGAAGTGAGAGAGGTATAGGGGATGGCAGTTTTGAAGAGGGATAAGAGGGATAGGTGGTAATCATGGGTACCACTCTTACACCCTCAAGTGTAAAGTCTGGAAACACAACGACCACCTGATAAATAATTTGGACCCAGTTGGTCCCCCTTAGGCCTGGTTTAACATTGGGATCGCAAAAGGAAAATCACAATCGCCTATGGAGTGTGATTGCGTTTTTACCAAGCAATTGTGGCTCCATGTTGCAGTGATTGCGTTTTTCGAGTCTCATTCCAGAGAATGAGAATGGCATTCTAACTGCCACCGAAATGTTGCACGCAGTGCACCTTTGCGACATATGCACACCGCAGGCACTGCAAGGATTTACCACATTGCTTTGCTGAATACCGGCTATCAGCAAAGAGCAGAAATGCTCCCCACCAAAAGCACACCAAGTGTGAACTGGCCCTTAAGAGAATTTGATTGGTGATTACAAATTGTTGCAGCCTGCAGTGCAGAACTCAGGGGCATATTTAAAATGATTTAAATATACCCCCAAGTTCTACGTATGGCCTCCTCCTTCCCACAGCCATACCAACCCTCACCAAAAAGTTACAAAGCAAACAAAACAAAAAAGATGCAGGCCGACAATCGTAATTATTGAAAATACCAATTGCACTAGCAAAAACCAGGCAATGCAATTTACATGTTCATCGCCGTGCTGTTGCTATTGGCAAAATGGGCACGATACCATTTTTTAATTGTAACGTGCCTAATACAAAAGGGCTCGAATTAGTTGATCTCCCTCTCAGATGGTTTATTATATTCTTTTTGGCAGAGTACTTTGGCTAATCCAATTGACTAAAAGTAAATCACATTTTGGCCAATAGGATTGTAAGCCGGCCCACCATGGCAAGGTAGACTCTTAGGGCAGGTTGGGGGAAGGGAGTGAGTTAGGCATAGGGGATGGCAGTTTTGAAGGGGGATAAGGGGGATAGGTGGTCATCATGGGTACCACTCTTACACCCTCAAGTGTAAAGTCTGGAACCCATGACAACCACCTGATAAATAATTGGGACCCAGTTGGTCCCCCTTATGCCTGGTTCAACATTGGGATCGCAAAAGGAAAATCACAATCGCCTATGGAGTGTGATTGCGTTTTTACCAAGCAATTGTGGCTCCATGTTGCAGTGATTGCGTTTTTTGAGTCTCATTCCAGAGAATGAGAATGGCATTCTAACTGCCACCGAAATGTTGCACGCAGTGCACCTTTGCGACATATGCACACCGCAGGCACTGCAAGGATTTACCACATTGCTTTGCTGAATACCGGCTATCAGCAAAGAGCAGAAATGCTCCCCACCAAAAGCACACCAAGTGTGAACTGGCCCTTAAGAGAATTTTATTGGTGATTACAAATTGTTGCAGCCTGCAGTGTAGAACTCATGTTCATCGCCGTGCTGTTGCTATTGGTAAAATGGGCACGATACCATTTTTTAATTGTAACGTGCCTAATACAAAAGGGCTCTAATTAGTTGATCTCCCTCTCAGATGGTTTATTATATTCTTTTTTGGCAGAGTACTTTGGCTAATCCAATTGGCTAAAAGTAAATCACATTTTGGCCAATAGGATTGTAAGCCGGCCCACCATGGCAAGGTAGACTCTTAGGGCAGGTTGGAGAAAGGAAGTGAGAGAGGTATAGGGGATGGCAGTTTTGAAGAGGGATAAGAGGGATAGGTGGTAATCATGGGTACCACTCTTACACCCTCAAGTGTAAAGTCTGGAAACACAACGACCACCTGATAAATAATTTGGACCCAGTTGGTCCCCCTTAGGCCTGGTTTAACATTGGGATCGCAAAAGGAAAATCACAATCGCCTATGGAGTGTGATTGCGTTTTTACCAAGCAATTGTGGCTCCATGTTGCAGTGATTGCGTTTTTCGAGTCTCATTCCAGAGAATGAGAATGGCATTCTAACTGCCACCGAAATGTTGCACGCAGTGCACCTTTGCGACATATGCACACCACAGGCACTGCAAGGATTTACCACATTGCTTTGCTGAATACCGGCTATCAGCAAAGAGCAGAAATGCTCCCCACCAAAAGCACACCAAGTGTGAACTGGCCCTTAAGAGAATTTGATTGGTGATTACAAATTGTTGCAGCCTGCAGTGTAAAACTCAGGGGCATATTTAAAATGATTTAAATATACCCCCAAGTTCTACGTATGGCCTCCTCCTCCCCACAGCCATACCAACCCTCACCAAAAAGTTAAAAAGCAAACAAAACAAAAAAGATGCAGGCCGACAATCGTAATTATTGAAAATACCAATTGCACTAGCAAAAACCAGGCAATGCAATTTACATGTTCATCGCCGTGCTGTTGCTATTGGCAAAATGGGCACGATACCATTTTTTAATTGTAACGTGCCTAATACAAAAGGGCTCTAATTAGTTGATCTCCCTCTCAGATGGTTTATTATATTCTTTTTTTGGCAGAGTACTTTGGCTAATCCAATTGGCTAAAAGTAAATCACATTTTGGCCAATAGGATTGTAAGCCGGCCCACCATGGCAAGGTAGACTCTTAGGGCAGGTTGGGGGAAGGGAGTGAGTTAGGCATAGGGGATGGCAGTTTTGAAGGGGGATAAGGGGGATAGGTGGTCATCATGAGTACCACTCTTACACCCTCAAGTGTAAAGTCTGGAACCCATGACAACCACCTGATAAATAATTGGGACCCAGTTGGTCCCCCTTAGGCCTGGTTCAACATTGGGATCGCAAAAGGAAAATCACAATCGCCTATGAAGTGTGATTGCGTTTTTACCAAGCAATTGTGGCTCCATGTTGCAGTGATTGCGTTTTTTGAGTCTCATTCCAGAGAATGAGAATGGCATTCTAACTGCCACCGAAATGTTGCACGCAGTGCACCTGTGCGACATATGCACACCTCAGGCACTGCAAGGATTTACCACAGTGCTTTGCTGAATACCGGCTATCAGCAAAGAGCAGAAACGCCCTCCCCCAAAAGCACACCAAGTGTGAACTGGCCCTTGAGAGAATTTGATTGGTGATTACAAATTGTTGCAGCCTGCAGTGTAGAGCTCAGGGGCATATTTAAAATGATTTAAATATACCCCCAAGTTCTACGTATGGCCTCCTCCTCCCCCACAGCCATACCAATCCTCACCAAAAAGTTACAAAGCATAGAAGCGCAAACAAAACAAAAAAGATGCAGGCCGACAATCGTAATTATTGAAAATACCAATTGCACTAGCAAAAACCAGGCAATGCAATTTACATGTTCATCGCCGTGCTGTTGCTATTGGCAAAATGGGCACGATACAATTTTTTAATTGTAACGTGCCTGATACAAAAGGGCTCTAATTAGTTGATCTCCCTCTCAGATGGTTTATTATATTATTTTTTTGGCAGAGTACTTTGGCTAATCCAATTGGCTAAAAGTAAATCACATTATGGCCAATAGGATTGTAAGCCGGCCCACCATGGCAAGGTAGACTCTTAGGGCAGGTTGGGGGAAGGGAGTGAGTGAGGCATAGGGGATGGCAGTTTTGAAGGGGGATAAAGGGGATAGGTGGTCATCATGGGTACCACTCTTACACCCTCAAGTGTAAAGTCTGGAACCCATGACAACCACCTGATAAATAATTGGGACCCAGTTGGTCCCCCTTAGGCCTGGTTCAACATTGGGATCGCAAAAGGAAAATCACAATCGCCTATGGAGTGTGATAGCGTTTTTACCAAGCAATTGTGGCTCCACGTTGCAGTGATTGCGTTTTTCGAGTCTCATTCCAGAGAATGAGAATGGCATTCTAACTGCCACCGAAATGTTGCACGCAGTGCACCTTTGCGACATATGCACACCGCAGGCACTGCAAGGATTAACCACATTGCTTTGTTGAATACCGGCTATCAGCAAAGAGCAGAAATGCTCCCCACCAAAAGCATACCAAGTGTGAACTGGCCCTTAAGAGAATTTGATTGGTGATTACAAATTGTTGCAGCCTGCAGTGCAGAACTCAGGGGCATATTTAAAATGATTTAAATATACCCCCAAGTTCTACGTATGGCCTCCTCCTCCCCACAGCCATACCAATCCTCACCAAAAAGTTACAAAGCATAGAAGCGCAAACAAAACAAAAAAGATGCAGGCCGACAATCGTAATTATTGAAAATACCAATTGCACTAGCAAAAGCCAGGCAATGCAATTTACATGTTCATCGCCGTGCTGTTGCTATTGGCAAAATGGGCACGATACCATTTTTTAATTGTAACGTCCCTAATACAAAAGGGCTCTACATAGTTGATCTCCCTCTCAGATGGTTTATTATATTCTTTTTTGGCAGAGTACTTTGGCTAATCCAATTGGCTAAAAGTAAATCACATTATGGCCAATAGGATTGTAAGCCGGCCCACCATGGCAAGGTAGACTCTTAGGGCAGGTTGGGGGAAGGGAGTGAGTTAGGCATAGGGGATGGCAGTTTTGAAGGGGGATAAGGGGGATAGGTGGTCATCATGGGTACCACTCTTACACCCTCAAGTGTAAAGTCTGGAACCCATGACAACCACCTGATAAATAATTGGGACCCAGTTGGTCCCCCTTATGCCTGGTTCAACATTGGGATCGCAAAAGGAAAATCACAATCGCCTATGGAGTGTGATTGCGTTTTTACCAAGCAATTGTGGCTCCATGTTGCAGTGATTGCGTTTTTTGAGTCTCATTCCAGAGAATGAGAATGGCATTCTAACTGCCACCGAAATGTTGCACGCAGTGCACCTTTGCGACATATGCACACCGCAGGCACTGCAAGGATTTACCACATTGCTTTGCTGAATACCGGCTATCAGCAAAGAGCAGAAATGCTCCCCACCAAAAGCACACCAAGTGTGAACTGGCCCTTAAGAGAATTTTATTGGTGATTACAAATTGTTGCAGCCTGCAGTGTAGAACTCAGGGGCATATTTAAAAGGATTTAAATATACCCCCAAGTTCTACGTATGGCCTCCTCCTCCCCACAGCCATACCAACCCTAACAAAAAGTTACAAAGCATAGAAGCACAAACAAAACAAAAAAGATGCAGGCCGACAATCGTAATTATTGAAAATACCAATTGCACTAGCAAAAACCAGGCAATGCAATTTACATGTTCATCGCCGTGCTGTTGCTATTGGTAAAATGGGCACGATACCATTTTTTTAATTGTAACGTGCCTAATACAAAAGGGCTCGAATTAGTTGATCTCCCTCTCAGATGGTTTATTATATTCTTTTTGGCAGAGTACTTTGGCTAATCCAATTGACTAAAAGTAAATCACATTTTGGCCAATAGGATTGTAAGCCGGCCCACCATGGCAAGGTAGACTTTTAGAGCAGGTTGGGGGAAGGGAGTGAGTTAGGCATAGGGGATGGCAGTTTTGAAGGGGGATAAGGGGGATAGGTGGTCATCATGGGTACCACTCTTACACCCTCAAGTGTAAAGTCTGGAACCCATGACAACCACCTGATAAATAATTGGGACCCAGTTGGTCCCCCTTATGCCTGGTTCAACATTGGGATCGCAAAAGGAAAATCACAATCGCTTATGGAGTGTGATTGCGTTTTTACAAAGCAATTGTGGCTCCATGTTTCAGTGATTGCATTTTTCGAGTCTCATTCCAGAGAATGAGAATGGCATTCTAACTGCCACCGAAATGTTGCACGCAGTGCACCTTTGCGACATATGCACACCGCAGGCACTGCAAGGATTTACCACATTGCTTTCCTGAATACCGGCTATCAGCAAAGAGCAGAAATGCTCCCCACCAAAAGCACAGCAAGTGTGAACTGGCCCTTAAGAGAATTTGATTGGTGATTACAAATTGTTGCAGCCTGCAGTGTAGAACTCAGGGGCATATTTAAAATGATTTAAATATACCCCCAAGTTCTACGTATGGCCTCCTCCTCCCCACAGCCATACCAATCCTCACCAAAAAGTTACAAAGCATAGAAGCGCAAACAAAACAAAAAAGATGCAGGCCGACGATCGTAATTATTGAAAATACCAATTGCACTAGCAAAAGCCAGGCAATGCAATTTACATGTTCATCGCCGTGCTGTTGCTATTGGCAAAATGGGCACGATACCATTTTTTAATTGTAACGTCCCTAATACAAAAGGGCTCTACATAGTTGATCTCCCTCTCAGATGGTTTATTATATTCTTTTTTGGCAGAGTACTTTGGCTAATCCAATTGGCTAAAAGTAAATCACATTATGGCCAATAGGATTGTAAGCCGGCCCACCATGGCAAGGTAGACTCTTAGGGCAGGTTGGGGGAGGGGAGTGAGTTAGGCATAGGGGATGGCAGTTTTGAAGGGGGATAAGGGGGATAGGTGGTCATCATGGGTACCACTCTTACACCCTCAAGTGTAAAGTCTGGAACCCATGACAACCACCTGATAAATAATTGTGACCCAGTTGGTCCCCCTTATGCCTGGTTCAACATTGGGATCGCAAAAGGAAAATCACAATCGCCTATGGAGTGTGATTGCGTTTTTACCAAGCAATTGTGGCTCCATGTTGCAGTGATTGCGTTTTTCGAGTCTCATTCCAGAGAATGAGAATGGCATTCTAACTGCCACCGAAATGTTGCACGCAGTGCACCTTTGCGACATATGCACACCGCAGGCACTGCGAGGATTTACCACATTGCTTTGCTGAATACCGGCTATCAGCAAAGAGCAGAAATGCTCCCCACCAAAAGCACACCAAGTGTGAACTGGCCCTTAAGAGAATTTGATTGGTGATTACAAATTGTTGCAGCCTGCAGTGTAGAACTCAGGGGCATATTTAAAATGATTTAAATATACCCCCACGTTCTACGTATGGCCTCCTCCTCCCCACAGCCATACCAACCCTCACCAAAAAGTTACAAAGCATAGAAGCGCAAACAAAACAAAAAAGATGCAGGCCGACAATCGTAAATATTGAAAATACCAATTGCACTAGCAAAAACCAGGCAATGCAATTTACATGTTCATCGCCGTGCTGTTGCTATTGGCAAAATGGGCACGATACCATTTTTTAATTGTAACGTGCCTAATACAAAAGGGCTCTAATTAGTTGATCTCCCTCTCAGAAGGTTTATTATATTCTTTTTTGGCAGAGTACTTTGGTTAATCCAATTGGCTAAAAGTAAATCACATTTTGGCCAATAGGATTGTAAGCCGGCCCACCATGGCAAGGTAGACTCTTAGGGCAGGTTGGGGGAAGGGAGTGAGTTAGGCATAGGGGATGGCAGTTTTGAAGGGGGATAAGGGGGATAGGTGGTCATCATGGGTACCACTCTTACACCCTCAAGTGTAAAGTCTGGAACCCATGACAACCACCTGATAAATAATTGGGACCCAGTTGGTCCCCCTTATGCCTGGTTCAACATTGGGATCGCAAAAAGAAAACCACAATCGCCTATGGAGTGTGATTGCGTTTTTACAAAGCAATTGTGGCTCCATGTTGCAGTGATTGTGTTTTTTGAGTCTCATTCCAGAGAATGAGAATGGCATTCTAACTGCCACCGAAATGTTGCACGCAGTGCACCTTTGCGACATATGCACACCGCAGGCACTGCAAGGATTTACCACATTGCTTTGCTGAATACCGGCTATCAGCAAAGAGCAGAAATGCTCCCCACCGAAGCACACCAAGTGTGAACTGGCCCTTAAGAGAATTTGATTGGTGATTAGAAATTGTTGCAGCCTGCAGTGTAGAACTCAGGGGCATATTTAAAATGATTTAAATATACCCCCAAGTTCTACGTATGGCCTCCTCCTCCCCACAGCCATACCAACCCCCACCAAAAAGTTACAAAGCATAGAAGCGCAAACAAAACAAAAAAGATGCAGGCCAACAATCGTAATTATTGAAAATACCAATTGCACTAGGAAAAACCAGGCAATGCAATTGACATGTTCATCGCCGTGCTGTTGCTATTGGCAAAATGGGCACGATACCATTTTTTAATTGTAACATGCCTAATACAAAAGGGCTCTAATTAGTTGATCTCCCTCTCAGATGGTTTATTATATTCTTTTTTGGCAGAGTACTTTGGCTAATCCAATTGGCTAAAAGTAAATCACATTTTGGCCAATAGGATTGTAAGCCGGCCCACCATGGCAAGGTAGACTCTTAGGGCAGGTTGGAGAAAGGAAGTGAGAGAGGTATAGGGGATGGCAGTTTTGAAGAGGGATAAGAGGGATAGGTGGTAATCATGGGTACCACTCTTACACCCTCAAGTGTAAAGTCTGGAAACACAACGACCACCTGATAAATAATTTGGACCCAGTTGGTCCCCCTTAGGCCTGGTTTAACATTGGGATCGCAAAAGGAAAATCACAATCGCCTATGGAGTGTGATTGCGTTTTTACCAAGCAATTGTGGCTCCATGTTGCAGTGATTGCGTTTTTCGAGTCTCATTCCAGAGAATGAGAATGGCATTCTAACTGCCACCGAAATGTTGCACGCAGTGCACCTTTGCGACATATGCACACCACAGGCACTGCAAGGATTTACCACATTGCTTTGCTGAATACCGGCTATCAGCAAAGAGCAGAAACGCCCTCCCCCAAAAGCACACCAAGTGTGAACTGGCCCTTGAGAGAATTTGATTGGTGATTACAAATTGTTGCAGCCTGCAGTGTAGAGCTCAGGGGCATATTTAAAATGATTTAAATATACCCCCAAGTTCTACGTATGGCCTCCTCCTCCCCCACAGCCATACCAATCCTCACCAAAAAGTTACAAAGCATAGAAGCGCAAACAAAACAAAAAAGATGCAGGCCGACAATCGTAATTATTGAAAATACCAATTGCACTAGCAAAAACCAGGCAATGCAATTTACATGTTCATCGCCGTGCTGTTGCTATTGGCAAAATGGGCACGATACAATTTTTTAATTGTAACGTGCCTGATACAAAAGGGCTCTAATTAGTTGATCTCCCTCTCAGATGGTTTATTATATTATTTTTTTGGCAGAGTACTTTGGCTAATCCAATTGGCTAAAAGTAAATCACATTATGGCCAATAGGATTGTAAGCCGGCCCACCATGGCAAGGTAGACTCTTAGGGCAGGTTGGGGGAAGGGAGTGAGTGAGGCATAGGGGATGGCAGTTTTGAAGGGGGATAAAGGGGATAGGTGGTCATCATGGGTACCACTCTTACACCCTCAAGTGTAAAGTCTGGAACCCATGACAACCACCTGATAAATAATTGGGACCCAGTTGGTCCCCCTTAGGCCTGGTTCAACATTGGGATCGCAAAAGGAAAATCACAATCGCCTATGGAGTGTGATTGCGTTTTTACCAAGCAATTGTGGCTCCACGTTGCAGTGATTGCGTTTTTCGAGTCTCATTCCAGAGAATGAGAATGGCATTCTAACTGCCACCGAAATGTTGCACGCAGTGCACCTTTGCGACATATGCACACCGCAGGCACTGCAAGGATTAACCACATTGCTTTGTTGAATACCGGCTATCAGCAAAGAGCAGAAATGCTCCCCACCAAAAGCACACCAAGTGTGAACTGGCCCTTAAGAGAATTTGATTGGTGATTACAAATTGTTGCAGCCTGCAGTGCAGAACTCAGGGGCATATTTAAAATGATTTAAATATACCCCCAAGTTCTACGTATGGCCTCCTCCTTCCCACAGCCATACCAACCCTCACCAAAAAGTTACAAAGCAAACAAAACAAAAAAGATGCAGGCCGACAATCGTAATTATTGAAAATACCAATTGCACTAGCAAAAACCAGGCAATGCAATTTACATGTTCATCGCCGTGCTGTTGCTATTGGCAAAATGGGCACGATACCATTTTTTAATTGTAACGTGCCTAATACAAAAGGGCTCTAATTAGTGGATCTCCCTCTCAGATGGTTTATTGTATTCTTTTTGGCAGAGTACTTTGGATAATCCAATTGACTAAAAGTAAATCACATTTTGGCCAATAGGATTGTAAGCCGGCCCACCATGGCAAGGTAGACTCTTAGGGCAGATTGGGGGGAGGGAGTGAGTGAGGCACAGGGGATGGCAGTTTTGAAGGGGGATAAGGAGGATAGGTGGTCATCATGAGTACCACTCTTACACCCTCAAGTGTAAAGTCTGGAACCCATGACAACCACCTGATAAATAATTGGGACCCAGTTGGTCCCCCTTATGCCTGGTTCAACATTGGGATCGCAAAAGGAAAATCACAATCGCTTATGGAGTGTGATTGCGTTTTTACAAAGCAATTGTGGCTCCATGTTTCAGTGATTGCATTTTTCGAGTCTCATTCCAGAGAATGAGAATGGCATTCTAACTGCCACCGAAATGTTGCACGCAGTGCACCTTTGCGACATATGCACACCGCAGGCACTGCAAGGATTTACCACATTGCTTTGCTGAATACCGGCTATCAGCAAAGAGCAGAAATGCTCCCCACCAAAAGCACACCAAGTGTGAACTGGCCCTTAAGAGAATTTTATTGGTGATTACAAATTGTTGCAGCCTGCAGTGTAGAACTCATGTTCATCGCCGTGCTGTTGCTATTGGTAAAATGGGCACGATACCATTTTTTAATTGTAACGTGCCTAATACAAAAGGGCTCTAATTAGTTGATCTCCCTCTCAGATGGTTTATTATATTCTTTTTTGGCAGAGTACTTTGGCTAATCCAATTGGCTAAAAGTAAATCACATTTTGGCCAATAGGATTGTAAGCCGGCCCACCATGGCAAGGTAGACTCTTAGGGCAGGTTGGAGAAAGGAAGTGAGAGAGGTATAGGGGATGGCAGTTTTGAAGAGGGATAAGAGGGATAGGTGGTAATCATGGGTACCACTCTTACACCCTCAAGTGTAAAGTCTGGAAACACAACGACCACCTGATAAATAATTTGGACCCAGTTGGTCCCCCTTAGGCCTGGTTTAACATTGGGATCGCAAAAGGAAAATCACAATCGCCTATGGAGTGTGATTGCGTTTTTACCAAGCAATTGTGGCTCCATGTTGCAGTGATTGCGTTTTTCGAGTCTCATTCCAGAGAATGAGAATGGCATTCTAACTGCCACCGAAATGTTGCACGCAGTGCACCTTTGCGACATATGCACACCACAGGCACTGCAAGGATTTACCACATTGCTTTGCTGAATACCGGCTATCAGCAAAGAGCAGAAATGCTCCCCACCAAAAGCACACCAAGTGTGAACTGGCCCTTAAGAGAATTTGATTGGTGATTACAAATTGTTGCAGCCTGCAGTGTAAAACTCAGGGGCATATTTAAAATGATTTAAATATACCCCCAAGTTCTACGTATGGCCTCCTCCTCCCCACAGCCATACCAACCCTCACCAAAAAGTTAAAAAGCAAACAAAACAAAAAAGATGCAGGCCGACAATCGTAATTATTGAAAATACCAATTGCACTAGCAAAAACCAGGCAATGCAATTTACATGTTCATCGCCGTGCTGTTGCTATTGGCAAAATGGGCACGATACCATTTTTTAATTGTAACGTGCCTAATACAAAAGGGCTCTAATTAGTTGATCTCCCTCTCAGATGGTTTATTATATTCTTTTTTTGGCAGAGTACTTTGGCTAATCCAATTGGCTAAAAGTAAATCACATTTTGGCCAATAGGATTGTAAGCCGGCCCACCATGGCAAGGTAGACTCTTAGGGCAGGTTGGGGGAAGGGAGTGAGTTAGGCATAGGGGATGGCAGTTTTGAAGGGGGATAAGGGGGATAGGTGGTCATCATGAGTACCACTCTTACACCCTCAAGTGTAAAGTCTGGAACCCATGACAACCACCTGATAAATAATTGGGACCCAGTTGGTCCCCCTTAGGCCTGGTTCAACATTGGGATCGCAAAAGGAAAATCACAATCGCCTATGAAGTGTGATTGCGTTTTTACCAAGCAATTGTGGCTCCATGTTGCAGTGATTGCGTTTTTTGAGTCTCATTCCAGAGAATGAGAATGGCATTCTAACTGCCACCGAAATGTTGCACGCAGTGCACCTGTGCGACATATGCACACCTCAGGCACTGCAAGGATTTACCACAGTGCTTTGCTGAATACCGGCTATCAGCAAAGAGCAGAAACGCCCTCCCCCAAAAGCACACCAAGTGTGAACTGGCCCTTGAGAGAATTTGATTGGTGATTACAAATTGTTGCAGCCTGCAGTGTAGAGCTCAGGGGCATATTTAAAATGATTTAAATATACCCCCAAGTTCTACGTATGGCCTCCTCCTCCCCCACAGCCATACCAATCCTCACCAAAAAGTTACAAAGCATAGAAGCGCAAACAAAACAAAAAAGATGCAGGCCGACAATCGTAATTATTGAAAATACCAATTGCACTAGCAAAAACCAGGCAATGCAATTTACATGTTCATCGCCGTGCTGTTGCTATTGGCAAAATGGGCACGATACAATTTTTTAATTGTAACGTGCCTGATACAAAAGGGCTCTAATTAGTTGATCTCCCTCTCAGATGGTTTATTATATTATTTTTTTGGCAGAGTACTTTGGCTAATCCAATTGGCTAAAAGTAAATCACATTATGGCCAATAGGATTGTAAGCCGGCCCACCATGGCAAGGTAGACTCTTAGGGCAGGTTGGGGGAAGGGAGTGAGTGAGGCATAGGGGATGGCAGTTTTGAAGGGGGATAAAGGGGATAGGTGGTCATCATGGGTACCACTCTTACACCCTCAAGTGTAAAGTCTGGAACCCATGACAACCACCTGATAAATAATTGGGACCCAGTTGGTCCCCCTTAGGCCTGGTTCAACATTGGGATCGCAAAAGGAAAATCACAATCGCCTATGGAGTGTGATAGCGTTTTTACCAAGCAATTGTGGCTCCACGTTGCAGTGATTGCGTTTTTCGAGTCTCATTCCAGAGAATGAGAATGGCATTCTAACTGCCACCGAAATGTTGCACGCAGTGCACCTTTGCGACATATGCACACCGCAGGCACTGCAAGGATTAACCACATTGCTTTGTTGAATACCGGCTATCAGCAAAGAGCAGAAATGCTCCCCACCAAAAGCATACCAAGTGTGAACTGGCCCTTAAGAGAATTTGATTGGTGATTACAAATTGTTGCAGCCTGCAGTGCAGAACTCAGGGGCATATTTAAAATGATTTAAATATACCCCCAAGTTCTACGTATGGCCTCCTCCTCCCCACAGCCATACCAATCCTCACCAAAAAGTTACAAAGCATAGAAGCGCAAACAAAACAAAAAAGATGCAGGCCGACAATCGTAATTATTGAAAATACCAATTGCACTAGCAAAAGCCAGGCAATGCAATTTACATGTTCATCGCCGTGCTGTTGCTATTGGCAAAATGGGCACGATACCATTTTTTAATTGTAACGTCCCTAATACAAAAGGGCTCTACATAGTTGATCTCCCTCTCAGATGGTTTATTATATTCTTTTTTGGCAGAGTACTTTGGCTAATCCAATTGGCTAAAAGTAAATCACATTATGGCCAATAGGATTGTAAGCCGGCCCACCATGGCAAGGTAGACTCTTAGGGCAGGTTGGGGGAAGGGAGTGAGTTAGGCATAGGGGATGGCAGTTTTGAAGGGGGATAAGGGGGATAGGTGGTCATCATGGGTACCACTCTTACACCCTCAAGTGTAAAGTCTGGAACCCATGACAACCACCTGATAAATAATTGGGACCCAGTTGGTCCCCCTTATGCCTGGTTCAACATTGGGATCGCAAAAGGAAAATCACAATCGCCTATGGAGTGTGATTGCGTTTTTACCAAGCAATTGTGGCTCCATGTTGCAGTGATTGCGTTTTTTGAGTCTCATTCCAGAGAATGAGAATGGCATTCTAACTGCCACCGAAATGTTGCACGCAGTGCACCTTTGCGACATATGCACACCGCAGGCACTGCAAGGATTTACCACATTGCTTTGCTGAATACCGGCTATCAGCAAAGAGCAGAAATGCTCCCCACCAAAAGCACACCAAGTGTGAACTGGCCCTTAAGAGAATTTTATTGGTGATTACAAATTGTTGCAGCCTGCAGTGTAGAACTCAGGGGCATATTTAAAAGGATTTAAATATACCCCCAAGTTCTACGTATGGCCTCCTCCTCCCCACAGCCATACCAACCCTAACAAAAAGTTACAAAGCATAGAAGCACAAACAAAACAAAAAAGATGCAGGCCGACAATCGTAATTATTGAAAATACCAATTGCACTAGCAAAAACCAGGCAATGCAATTTACATGTTCATCGCCGTGCTGTTGCTATTGGTAAAATGGGCACGATACCATTTTTTTAATTGTAACGTGCCTAATACAAAAGGGCTCGAATTAGTTGATCTCCCTCTCAGATGGTTTATTATATTCTTTTTGGCAGAGTACTTTGGCTAATCCAATTGACTAAAAGTAAATCACATTTTGGCCAATAGGATTGTAAGCCGGCCCACCATGGCAAGGTAGACTTTTAGAGCAGGTTGGGGGAAGGGAGTGAGTTAGGCATAGGGGATGGCAGTTTTGAAGGGGGATAAGGGGGATAGGTGGTCATCATGGGTACCACTCTTACACCCTCAAGTGTAAAGTCTGGAACCCATGACAACCACCTGATAAATAATTGGGACCCAGTTGGTCCCCCTTATGCCTGGTTCAACATTGGGATCGCAAAAGGAAAATCACAATCGCTTATGGAGTGTGATTGCGTTTTTACAAAGCAATTGTGGCTCCATGTTTCAGTGATTGCATTTTTCGAGTCTCATTCCAGAGAATGAGAATGGCATTCTAACTGCCACCGAAATGTTGCACGCAGTGCACCTTTGCGACATATGCACACCGCAGGCACTGCAAGGATTTACCACATTGCTTTCCTGAATACCGGCTATCAGCAAAGAGCAGAAATGCTCCCCACCAAAAGCACAGCAAGTGTGAACTGGCCCTTAAGAGAATTTGATTGGTGATTACAAATTGTTGCAGCCTGCAGTGTAGAACTCAGGGGCATATTTAAAATGATTTAAATATACCCCCAAGTTCTACGTATGGCCTCCTCCTCCCCACAGCCATACCAATCCTCACCAAAAAGTTACAAAGCATAGAAGCGCAAACAAAACAAAAAAGATGCAGGCCGACGATCGTAATTATTGAAAATACCAATTGCACTAGCAAAAGCCAGGCAATGCAATTTACATGTTCATCGCCGTGCTGTTGCTATTGGCAAAATGGGCACGATACCATTTTTTAATTGTAACGTCCCTAATACAAAAGGGCTCTACATAGTTGATCTCCCTCTCAGATGGTTTATTATATTCTTTTTTGGCAGAGTACTTTGGCTAATCCAATTGGCTAAAAGTAAATCACATTATGGCCAATAGGATTGTAAGCCGGCCCACCATGGCAAGGTAGACTCTTAGGGCAGGTTGGGGGAGGGGAGTGAGTTAGGCATAGGGGATGGCAGTTTTGAAGGGGGATAAGGGGGATAGGTGGTCATCATGGGTACCACTCTTACACCCTCAAGTGTAAAGTCTGGAACCCATGACAACCACCTGATAAATAATTGTGACCCAGTTGGTCCCCCTTATGCCTGGTTCAACATTGGGATCGCAAAAGGAAAATCACAATCGCCTATGGAGTGTGATTGCGTTTTTACCAAGCAATTGTGGCTCCATGTTGCAGTGATTGCGTTTTTCGAGTCTCATTCCAGAGAATGAGAATGGCATTCTAACTGCCACCGAAATGTTGCACGCAGTGCACCTTTGCGACATATGCACACCGCAGGCACTGCGAGGATTTACCACATTGCTTTGCTGAATACCGGCTATCAGCAAAGAGCAGAAATGCTCCCCACCAAAAGCACACCAAGTGTGAACTGGCCCTTAAGAGAATTTGATTGGTGATTACAAAATTGTTGCAGCCTGCAGTGTAGAACTCAGGGGCATATTTAAAATGATTTAAATATACCCCCACGTTCTACGTATGGCCTCCTCCTCCCCACAGCCATACCAACCCTCACCAAAAAGTTACAAAGCATAGAAGCGCAAACAAAACAAAAAAGATGCAGGCCGACAATCGTAAATATTGAAAATACCAATTGCACTAGCAAAAACCAGGCAATGCAATTTACATGTTCATCGCCGTGCTGTTGCTATTGGCAAAATGGGCACGATACCATTTTTTAATTGTAACGTGCCTAATACAAAAGGGCTCTAATTAGTTGATCTCCCTCTCAGAAGGTTTATTATATTCTTTTTTGGCAGAGTACTTTGGTTAATCCAATTGGCTAAAAGTAAATCACATTTTGGCCAATAGGATTGTAAGCCGGCCCACCATGGCAAGGTAGACTCTTAGGGCAGGTTGGGGGAAGGGAGTGAGTTAGGCATAGGGGATGGCAGTTTTGAAGGGGGATAAGGGGGATAGGTGGTCATCATGGGTACCACTCTTACACCCTCAAGTGTAAAGTCTGGAACCCATGACAACCACCTGATAAATAATTGGGACCCAGTTGGTCCCCCTTATGCCTGGTTCAACATTGGGATCGCAAAAAGAAAACCACAATCGCCTATGGAGTGTGATTGCGTTTTTACAAAGCAATTGTGGCTCCATGTTGCAGTGATTGTGTTTTTTGAGTCTCATTCCAGAGAATGAGAATGGCATTCTAACTGCCACCGAAATGTTGCACGCAGTGCACCTTTGCGACATATGCACACCGCAGGCACTGCAAGGATTTACCACATTGCTTTGCTGAATACCGGCTATCAGCAAAGAGCAGAAATGCTCCCCACCGAAGCACACCAAGTGTGAACTGGCCCTTAAGAGAATTTGATTGGTGATTAGAAATTGTTGCAGCCTGCAGTGTAGAACTCAGGGGCATATTTAAAATGATTTAAATATACCCCCAAGTTCTACGTATGGCCTCCTCCTCCCCACAGCCATACCAACCCCCACCAAAAAGTTACAAAGCATAGAAGCGCAAACAAAACAAAAAAGATGCAGGCCAACAATCGTAATTATTGAAAATACCAATTGCACTAGGAAAAACCAGGCAATGCAATTGACATGTTCATCGCCGTGCTGTTGCTATTGGCAAAATGGGCACGATACCATTTTTTAATTGTAACATGCCTAATACAAAAGGGCTCTAATTAGTTGATCTCCCTCTCAGATGGTTTATTATATTCTTTTTTGGCAGAGTACTTTGGCTAATCCAATTGGCTAAAAGTAAATCACATTTTGGCCAATAGGATTGTAAGCCGGCCCACCATGGCAAGGTAGACTCTTAGGGCAGGTTGGAGAAAGGAAGTGAGAGAGGTATAGGGGATGGCAGTTTTGAAGAGGGATAAGAGGGATAGGTGGTAATCATGGGTACCACTCTTACACCCTCAAGTGTAAAGTCTGGAAACACAACGACCACCTGATAAATAATTTGGACCCAGTTGGTCCCCCTTAGGCCTGGTTTAACATTGGGATCGCAAAAGGAAAATCACAATCGCCTATGGAGTGTGATTGCGTTTTTACCAAGCAATTGTGGCTCCATGTTGCAGTGATTGCGTTTTTCGAGTCTCATTCCAGAGAATGAGAATGGCATTCTAACTGCCACCGAAATGTTGCACGCAGTGCACCTTTGCGACATATGCACACCACAGGCACTGCAAGGATTTACCACATTGCTTTGCTGAATACCGGCTATCAGCAAAGAGCAGAAACGCCCTCCCCCAAAAGCACACCAAGTGTGAACTGGCCCTTGAGAGAATTTGATTGGTGATTACAAATTGTTGCAGCCTGCAGTGTAGAGCTCAGGGGCATATTTAAAATGATTTAAATATACCCCCAAGTTCTACGTATGGCCTCCTCCTCCCCCACAGCCATACCAATCCTCACCAAAAAGTTACAAAGCATAGAAGCGCAAACAAAACAAAAAAGATGCAGGCCGACAATCGTAATTATTGAAAATACCAATTGCACTAGCAAAAACCAGGCAATGCAATTTACATGTTCATCGCCGTGCTGTTGCTATTGGCAAAATGGGCACGATACAATTTTTTAATTGTAACGTGCCTGATACAAAAGGGCTCTAATTAGTTGATCTCCCTCTCAGATGGTTTATTATATTATTTTTTTGGCAGAGTACTTTGGCTAATCCAATTGGCTAAAAGTAAATCACATTATGGCCAATAGGATTGTAAGCCGGCCCACCATGGCAAGGTAGACTCTTAGGGCAGGTTGGGGGAAGGGAGTGAGTGAGGCATAGGGGATGGCAGTTTTGAAGGGGGATAAAGGGGATAGGTGGTCATCATGGGTACCACTCTTACACCCTCAAGTGTAAAGTCTGGAACCCATGACAACCACCTGATAAATAATTGGGACCCAGTTGGTCCCCCTTAGGCCTGGTTCAACATTGGGATCGCAAAAGGAAAATCACAATCGCCTATGGAGTGTGATTGCGTTTTTACCAAGCAATTGTGGCTCCACGTTGCAGTGATTGCGTTTTTCGAGTCTCATTCCAGAGAATGAGAATGGCATTCTAACTGCCACCGAAATGTTGCACGCAGTGCACCTTTGCGACATATGCACACCGCAGGCACTGCAAGGATTAACCACATTGCTTTGTTGAATACCGGCTATCAGCAAAGAGCAGAAATGCTCCCCACCAAAAGCACACCAAGTGTGAACTGGCCCTTAAGAGAATTTGATTGGTGATTACAAATTGTTGCAGCCTGCAGTGCAGAACTCAGGGGCATATTTAAAATGATTTAAATATACCCCCAAGTTCTACGTATGGCCTCCTCCTTCCCACAGCCATACCAACCCTCACCAAAAAGTTACAAAGCAAACAAAACAAAAAAGATGCAGGCCGACAATCGTAATTATTGAAAATACCAATTGCACTAGCAAAAACCAGGCAATGCAATTTACATGTTCATCGCCGTGCTGTTGCTATTGGCAAAATGGGCACGATACCATTTTTTAATTGTAACGTGCCTAATACAAAAGGGCTCTAATTAGTGGATCTCCCTCTCAGATGGTTTATTGTATTCTTTTTGGCAGAGTACTTTGGATAATCCAATTGACTAAAAGTAAATCACATTTTGGCCAATAGGATTGTAAGCCGGCCCACCATGGCAAGGTAGACTCTTAGGGCAGATTGGGGGGAGGGAGTGAGTGAGGCACAGGGGATGGCAGTTTTGAAGGGGGATAAGGAGGATAGGTGGTCATCATGAGTACCACTCTTACACCCTCAAGTGTAAAGTCTGGAACCCATGACAACCACCTGATAAATAATTGGGACCCAGTTGGTCCCCCTTATGCCTGGTTCAACATTGGGATCGCAAAAGGAAAATCACAATCGCTTATGGAGTGTGATTGCGTTTTTACAAAGCAATTGTGGCTCCATGTTTCAGTGATTGCATTTTTCGAGTCTCATTCCAGAGAATGAGAATGGCATTCTAACTGCCACCGAAATGTTGCACGCAGTGCACCTTTGCGACATATGCACACCGCAGGCACTGCAAGGATTTACCACATTGCTTTCCTGAATACCGGCTATCAGCAAAGAGCAGAAATGCTCCCCACCAAAAGCACAGCAAGTGTGAACTGGCCCTTAAGAGAATTTGATTGGTGATTACAAATTGTTGCAGCCTGCAGTGTAGAACTCAGGGGCATATTTAAAATGATTTAAATATACCCCCAAGTTCTACGTATGGCCTCCTCCTCCCCACAGCCATACCAATCCTCACCAAAAAGTTACAAAGCATAGAAGCGCAAACAAAACAAAAAAGATGCAGGCCGACAATCGTAATTATTGAAAATACCAATTGCACTAGCAAAAGCCAGGCAATGCAATTTACATGTTCATCGCCGTGCTGTTGCTATTGGCAAAATGGGCACGATACCATTTTTTAATTGTAACGTCCCTAATACAAAAGGGCTCTAATTAGTTGATCTCCCTCTCAGATGGTTTATTATATTCTTTTTTGGCAGAGTACTTTGGCTAATCCAATTGGCTAAAAGTAAATCACATTATGGCCAATAGGATTGTAAGCCGGCCCACCATGGCAAGGTAGACTCTTAGGGCAGGTTGGGGGAAGGGAGTGAGTGAGGCATAGGGGATGACAGTTTTGAAGGGGGATAAGGGGGATAGGTGGTCATCATGGGTACCACTCTTACACCCTCAAGTGTAAAGTCTGGAACCCATGACAACCACCTGATAAATAATTGGGACCCAGTTGGTCCCCCTTAGGCCTGGTTTAACATTGGGATCGCAAAAGGAAAATCACAATCGCCTATGGAGTGTGATTGCGTTTTTACCAAGCAATTGTGGCTCCATGTTGCAGTGATTGCGTTTTTCGAGTCTCATTCCAGAGAATGAGAATGGCATTCTAACTGCCACCGAAATGTTGCACGCAGTGCACCTGTGTGACCAATTTCTATTTGGAAATAAAAAGTGCGATTGACATAAAAACTGTGCCGCCAGTTAAAGTTGCCCCAGTATAGATATCCAGATGTGTCCCCAGTATCACCGCCTCTCCCAGAATATCCAGATGTGTCCCCAATATCAGCCCCCCTAGCATAGCCACATATATCCCCTGCGTTTGCCAGCCCCAGAAAAGATTGACAGACGCACCCCCAGGAATAGTGCCCCTCTTTATAGCCATATGTGTCCCCGGATCAGGATTACCCCCATTATTGCCAGATGTACCACCAGGATTAGTACTGCCCCCATTATAGCCAAATGTGCCCCCAGTATATGATTGTTGCCCCCCCCCCCAGGTGCCCAGATGCACCAAATTAGTAAATTCCCCCTCCCCTTAGTCAATTAGATGCCCCCCAGCAAACATGAACCCCCCCTTTTACATATCCTGCCCCCACCCCCCAGGATCGATAGCCAGATGCCCCCCCCCCCCCATAAGGGCAGGCCCCTCTGTGCAGAAATAGTACAAAAAATCCACCAGCAAGCAGCCTCACTCACCTTACCTCGGTCCTGCGACTATCCTGAAGCCTGATCCTTTGTTCTCCGCTCTGCAGTCAGCCACATATTGCCGGTAACCTGGGTCCCGGCTTGATGACGTCATCAAGCCGGGACCCGGGTTTCCGGCAATATGCGGCTGATGGCAGAGCGGTGATCTGAAGATCAGGCTTCAGGATCGTCGCAGGAGCGAGGTAGGTGAGTGAGGCTGCTTGCTGGATGATTTTTTTTTTACTAATTGTGCGCCGAGGGGGACAGATGAAGGATCGCTGCAGTTCACTACTGCAGCGATCATTCATGGGAGGGGTGTGGACAAATTGGCCAAAAGGGAACACGTTCCCTTCCACCAATTAGTATTGCAGCTGAAGCGCACCCGATCGTGCACAGCAGGGCTGCAAGGAGGTCAGTATATCTACGTCGCTGTGGCTTGGAGGGTACCACAGCTGACGTAGATATACTATAGTGGTGGGGAAAGTGGTTAATTAAAACGTGCCTAATACAAAAGGGCCCAAATTAGTTAATCTCCATCTAAGATAGTTTATTATATTATTTTTGGCAGAGTACTTTGGCTAATCAAATTGGCTAAAAATAAATCACATTTTGGCCAATAGGATTGTAAGCCAGCCCACCATGGCAAGGTAGACTCTTAGGGCAGGTTGGGGGAAGGGAGTGAGTGAGGTATAGGGGATGGCAGTTTTGAAGAAGGATAAGGGGGATAGGTGGTAATCATGGGTACCACTCTTACACCCTCAAGTGTAAAGTTTGGAAACATGATGACCACCTGATAAATAATTGGGATCCAGTTGGTCCCCCTTAGGCCTGGTTCAACATTGGGATTGCAAAAGGCAAATCACAATAGCCTATGGAGTGTGATTGCATTTTTACCAACCAATTGTGGCTCCATGTTGCAGTGATTGCGTTTTTCGAGTCTCATTCCAGAGAATGAGAATGGCATTCTAACTGCCACCAAAATGTTGCATGCAGTGCACCTTTGCGACATATGCGCACCGCAGGCACTGCAAGGATTTACCACATTGCTTTGCTGAATACCGGCTATCAGCAAAGAGCAGAAACGCTCCCCACCAAAAGCACTCCAAACACCAACAAATTACTGTGCGCGGTACAAAGTAAGTAAAAATATGGGGTGTACTGTAATATAGAAAAATTTATATGTTACGGCCAGAACCCGAAGTTTCGGGTTCTGGTCGGCCAATGTGCTAAGTGGCCACTGCGCTGCGGCCAGTGTTAGAAATGAAATGTTTCCTGAAAGATGAATGTATTTTCTGGCCGTCTCGCTGCGGCCGAATGTATGAAAAGTTAATTAATTTAATGAAATTAAGACGGCAGCAATGTAGCCGCCGGCTTCCTCTCTGCCTCTCTCTCCTCCCCCCTGCCTCTCTCTCTCTCCTACTGGCAGCCGGGGGGGACACGCGTGTCCCCGAGAGTCGTTCGTCGCAGCAGGGAATCCTGCCGTTCTTGCAGAGCGGGTGTTGGCACAAGCAATGTCTGCAGCCTTCCCCGCTCTGCTCTCCTGCCGCGACGAACGACTCTCGTGGACACGCGTGTCCCCCCCGGCTGCCAGTAGGAGAGAGAGGCAGGGGAAGGAGAGAGAGGCAGAGCTGAAGCCAGCGGCTTCATCTGCTACATTTGCCGCCGGCTTAATTTCATTAACATTAACTAACTTTTCATACATTCGCCCGCAGCGAGACAGAAATGAAATGATTCCTGAAAGATGAATGTATTTTCTGGCTAACACTGGCCGCAGCGCAGCAGCCACATTGGCCGGCCAGAACCCGAAGTGGCCAGCCAGAACGCGAAGTGGCCAAACTTCGGGTTCTGGCCGTAACATATACACCAAATATAAACACACTGGCTCAAAATTCAGACTTGGTAGAAAAAGTAATTACAGTGACAAATGTTACATGATGAATAAAATGTATAACACATTTCAAGACACAACATGTTGAGAGAGCCTTGTCCTTGTGAGTTTACTATCTATGGGAATTCGGGGGATGGGGTAGTAAACAACATGTATACCAAGAGGTGATGTGTTTTTAGGTTTGCTAGTGAGGAGCACAACTTGGCCAGAGGCTGATGTGGGAGTGGCGTAAGTTGTAGTGTGTATACTTGTTGGAAAATGTAGCTATCAAGTGTGATGCTTTTTTCAGGACCATATACTAGCACAGAGTAATAATTCATAGCAGCAATTCATAGCTGTTGCATGAAATAACTGGAGAATTGTTGCCACCCTGTCATCCTATAAATTGTAACACCAGATTACTATCAAGTGTGACCATGTTTCAGGGCCGTATACAGTCACGCTCTGTCAGTCAGTTGTAAATGGTGGTGAGAAATGACTTTTCGGTACCTCTCCCATTTGTAGAGCTGCAGGACTGTCTTACAGGATGTATTCTCTGCAGAATCTGGCACCTGGCCTCCAGTACTGCAGAGTGATCAGGATCTGCTTTCCTTTCCGTCCTCTTCCCCAATGTGCATGCATACTAGAACAGCAGTGAAAAGCACCACCTGAGAGGGCGTGGACCAGAGGTTCCCAGCATCCTCTATCTATACCCAGCTGAGTATTGTGAGGTCATCAGGTAATCCTGACCAGGGCAGTTTCTAGGCAAAAATACACCCAGGGCGAGGGTGTGAAAAGTGCACCCCCCCCCTCCACGTGGAGCCAGGTATAGGGGCCTGCAGTATAGGTTAGCAAGGTCTAGTTGCACTAAGTATAGGTAGCCAACTATAAGTCCCCTCAGTATAGGTAGCTAGGCATAGGTGCCCCAGTATAGGTAGCCAGCTATAGGTCCCCACAGTATAGGTTAGCCAGGTAGGTGCCTCCAGTATAGGTATGCAGTATTGTTGTCCCGGCATAGGTTAGATAGGCAGGTGTCACCACTATATGTTAGATAGGTAGGTGCCCCCAGTACAGGTTAGCTAGGTGGGTGTCTCCAATATAAGTAGCCAGAATAGTTGCCCCCAGTATAGGCTAGCTAGGTAGGTGCCCCCAGTATAGGCTAGCTAGGTAGGTGCCCGCAGTATAGGCTAGATAGGTAGGTTCCCCCAGTATAGGTTAGATAGGTAGATGCCCCCAATATAGGTTAGATAGGTAGCTGCCCCCAGTAAAGGCTAGATAGGTAGGTTCCCCCAGTACAGGTTAGATAGGTAGGTGCCCCCAGTATAGGCTAGATAGGTAGGTGCCTCCAGTATAGGCTAGATAGGTAGGTGCCTCCAGTATAGGCTAGATAGGTAGTTGCCTCCAGTATAGGATAGATAGGTAGCTGCCCCCCGTATAGGTTAGATAGGTAGCTGCCCCCCGTATAGGTTAGATAGGTAGGTATGACAAAAAAGGGAGCCTCATATACAACGTATCAAAAATATTTTTTATTCAAAAAGCATAGTGTGAATAACCCCCCCTGCCCAATTTAAAACCATAAAAATGGCTGCGGTTCCCATAGAGGATGGTAGGCCTAGCGCTAGATGAATTTGGAGTGCACTTCTATTATTCAAGCATAAGCAACAGTTACCAATAGCGTATTTCTTCGGGATCCCCTTTATGTACACTCAGGATGCTAACAATCCTTGTGATGTTCTCTATAGGTATCCAGGTCATGTGCCATATGTCATGGATAGCATATGATGAATAGACTTCAGCCTCTTACTTTAGCTCCCCTTTTTATATGCAGAACATCCACAGCAATTTTTCTAAGCAGACCGGCACTTGCCGGGACTCACCTGTCCTTTTGTATAAGTGTATTACGCTATAATGGCGGGTACTTCCGGCACTAGCAACGTCCATATGCCAGGTTCCCTTGCGTGCCACTCGTCTGCCGCCGTCCGTTTATGTGCACCGGCTACTTCAGCTGTTCGGGCGTTTTGAAGCAGGAACCAGGATGCTGGGAGGAGAGAGCAAGGCCGTACACCGAGATCCGTCACATGACCGTAGCCTCACGTGACGCATTTCACCCGGCGTCGGGTTTCTTCAGACAGGTAGGTACCTGCAATATAGGTTAGATAGGTAGCTGCCCCCAGTATAGGTTAGATAGGTAGGTACCAGCAATATAGGTTAGATAGGCAGCTGCCCCCAGTATAGGTTAGATAGGTAGGTACTCCCAGTATAGGTTAGATAGGTAGGTGCCCCCCAGTATAGGCTAGACGGGTAGGTGCCCCTAGTATAGGTTAGATAGGTAGGTACCCCTGTATTGGTTAGATAGGTAGGTGCCCCCCATATAGGTTAGATAGGTAGGTACCTGCAATATAGGTTAGATAGGTAGGTGCCCCCAGTATAGGTAAGATAGGTAGGTACCTGCAATATAGGTTAGATAGGTAGCTGCCCACAGTATAGGTTAGATAGGTAGCTGCCCCCAGTATAGGTTAGATAGGTAGGTGCCCCACAGTATAAGCTAGATAGGTAGGTGCCCCCAGTATAGGTTAGATAGGTAGGTGCCCCCAGTATAGGTTAGATAGGTAGGTACCCCCAGTATAGGCTAGATAGGAGGCTGCCCCCGTATAGGTTAGATAGGTAGTTTTTCCCCGGATAGGCTAGATAGGTAGGTGCCCCCAGTATAAGTTAGATAGGTAGGTACCTCCAGTATAGGCTAGATAGGTAGGTGCCCCCAGTATAGGTTAGATAGGTAGGTGCCCCCAGTATAGGTTAGATAGGTAGGTACCCCCAGTATAGGCTAGATAGGAGGCTGCCCCCGTATAGGTTAGATAGGTAGTTTTTCCCCGGATAGGCTAGATAGGTAGGTGCCCCCAGTATAAGTTAGATAGGTAGGTACCTCCAGTATAGGCTCGATAGGTAGGTGCCCCCAGTATAGGTTAGATAGGTAGGTACCCCCAGTATAGGTTAGATAGGTAGCTGCCCCTAGTATCAGCTAGATAGGTAGGTACCCTCCTCCCCATCATGGAGGGGGGAGTCAGCCGAGGGGAGAGCGACCCAACCTCTCCCTTCCTTCCTCTCCCGGGCTGCCCTCCGTGCTCCCCCTCTGATGCAGAGTAAAGCGCAGCAGGAAGCAATGTAGAGAGCAACAGGAAGCAATGTAGAGAGCACCTGCCTGAGTTCCAATCGCCGGTCACTAGCCGCTGGTCTCCTCCTCTGCATAGCCGGTTATACACACTATACTTCCTGCTAAACCGGTACCCCCAAACAAGAAGTATAGTGTGTATAAGCGGCTATGCAGAGGAGGAGACCAGCGGCTAGTGACCGGCGATTGGAACTCAGGCAGGTGAGTTGCTCTCTACATTTTCAATTTCACCGTGATGTTGCGCTCAGTCCTCAAGCTCCTGTGTGGCTGCTGACTATGCACAGAGACAAGTCCCAGTGAAACAAATCCAATCAATTAGACGTGCCAATGGTCCACACACGCCCAATTCAGATTGTGTTTTTATTTTTAAGGTCTCACAGACAAGAGGGTCTCCTCATAGTGAGTATTGCCTCAATACAGTACCCCCTAGTGCCAACACACACTGCGTGAGGGTAATAGCTATCACCAAAAGGCAGGAGATCACCCCCCCCTCTCAATCCCCACTCACCGGATGGCTTCTTTTAATAATTACACATCAAACATTTCATTCCGGCTGCACATAAAATAAACTGGTATGTTTGCATATCACAATACCCATCCGCCGACACCGGTCACCTCACACCTGCCCAGGCCGCGTCTGGTTCAGTATTCAGTTTGTGTGCGTCCTCCAAGCTCCGCCCTACGCATTTCGTCAGGATTGTGACTCAGTCAGGAGGACGCACGCAAACTGAATACTGAACCAGACGCGGCCTGGGCATGTGAGAGGTGACCGGTGTCGGCGGACGGGTGTTGTGATATGCAAACATACCAGTGTATTTTATGTGCAGCCGGAATGAAATGTTTGATGTGTAATTATTGAAAGGAGCCATCCGGTGAGCGGGGATTGAGGGGGGGGGGGGGGGGGTGATCCCCTGCCTTTTGGTGATAGCTATTACCCTCACGCAGTGTGTGTTGGCAGTAGGGTGTACTGTATTGAGGCAATACTCACTATGAGGAGACCCGCTTGTCTGTGTTTTTATTTTTAAGGTATCACAATCTTAATTGGGCATGTGTGGACCATTGGCGCCACTAATTGATTGGATTTGCTCTCTACACTGCTTCCTGTTACTCTACATTGCTTCCTGCTGCGCTTTACTCTGCATCAGAGAGGGAGCATGGAGGGCGGCCCTGGAGACGAAGGGAGAGAGAGGTCGGGCCACTCTCCCCACAGCTGCAGCTCCCCCTCCATCACTGCGCCCCCCTCAGGGTGGCCACACGGCCCTACAAAACGGGCCTGATCCTGACTCTATGGAAGGAGTTAATAAGCCTGAGGTAGAGAATATAACCTTGTGAGCCAATCATAACCATAAAGAAAAAGTAACATTAATAAGCAGAGATAAGATGGAACTGTGCCCCATTGTAGAATGGAATCTCCACTTTCACACATATCATACTTGATCAGATATCAGATACTTGACTCAGATGCTTCCAGCTAGTTGTTATGCCTGGTACATAGTACACACCATGCAATTTCCCATCTGATAGACGGGTCCAAACGATGATTTCTGACAGGTCCTATCTGATCTGATTTCTGATCATGTTTCTGATGCATTTTTTGTAGAAGTTTTTGGAAAGTTTAATTGGAAAAACAATCTGAAATCAGATCTAATCTGTTGGAAATTATCAATTCGATCCGTCTATCTGAAGGAAATTGCATGGTGTGACCCAGGCATAACACCTATAGGATGTAGTCTTCCCAGTGAGTAAATCCTGGTACACACTTTCAATTATGATTGGCCAATCACTAACTAACCTTACCAAAATGCACTATGGGAGCCAACAGATATTGGATTTAATGAGCAGATTGTGCAGGTAAACAATCACACTACATATAGCTAGGTTCACACTTGGTCCGTTAACATATCTGTGGCTCTGTTTTTCAGGCCGGATCAAAACTGGAGCTACGGATACCAGTGTTAAAGATGTCAGTTCTCTTCACCCATAAAAAAAAAAAACGGATCCGTCTGCGTTCAGGGGGACCCGTTTTTAAAACCTGAACGGACGGTCCGTATTTGCAACATTTTCAAGGACCCCAACTAGCTGGAGGGAGAGCAGGAACGGGGGACCCAGGTGAGGGGGGAATGACCCCCTTCCCTGCTGACGTTTCCACGGACTGGAAACGTCACCTGTGGCTTTACCCTAGCCTCCGTTTTGTTTAGAGAAAAAAATAAAAAAGGACCCTTTTAAAACGGATTTGATCCTGAACTGACAAGTGTGGACCTAGCCATAGGTGGTAATTGGTAAGTTATTGGCCAATCATAATTGAAAGTGTGTACCAGGCTACTAAACATGTCAAACGTTCCATCGTTCTGCCATGATTGGCCTGCTTGGTGTTAGTAGTTTTCAGATCATCAAATCATTATATTTGTGATCTGTTTATATAACTTTCTATTTGGCTACTAATTACCATAATTTCTGTGAACAGATCACAAATATGATTTGATGATCTGAAAACTACTAACACCAAACTGGCCAATCATAAATCCACACTTATGGTTACTAATGCACTTAAGGGGCCCATACAGTGGTTGATTTCAGCGATCGATCGATCAGAAATCGATTCTATCAAATTCCCCATTCGATCGATTTGCGGCCAAGTTCGATCGATTTGATCTATCTGACAGGATCGACCTAAATTTTCCATCCTGTCAGATAGATCAAATCGATCGAAAATTGGCCGCAAATCAATCGAATGGGGAATTTGATAGAATCAATTTCTGATCGATGGCCCATAGAGTTGCATTGGCTCTAAACGTCCAATAATGAGTGAGTTTACTATCTATGGGAATTCGGGGGATGGGGTAGTAAACAACATGTATACCAAGAGGTGATGTGTTTTTAGGTTTGCTAGTGAGGAGCACAACTTGGCCAGAGGCTGATGTGGGAGTGGCGTAAGTTGTAGTGTGTATACCTTGCATTGGATCTAATGGTCCAATAATGCATTTAGATTGATTTTCAATAGATTTCAGGAAATCTGTTCCTATTGTGTGGCACATCAGATAGATTCCTGTCAGATTGGACTTGACAGGCATCTGCCATAAATCTATCTGATGGTCAAATCTGCTGCAAATCTATAAGTGTATGGCAACCTTTACACTCAGCTCATACTCAGTGCTTAAAACTGACTGAGGCTGGGTGCACACATAACACAGCGTGAAAGGTTGCGTTTTCTGTCATGTGTGGGGTTTTTTGTGAGTGTTTTTAGTACTTTTGCGGTTTTTCCTTGCAGATGCGTTTTTCAAGCGTTTGTGTGCATTTTTATGCATTTGTGTTTGGTATATACAAAACCCATATGTGTTTTGTATGCGCTTTTCAATTGCGTTTTATGCTAATCCCTAGGAAGACAACAGGAAGCGGAAATACATAAGAAAACTATTTTTTAAAATAAAAACGCATATAAAAACGCATGTAAAACGCAAACATAAAACATAAAAAATGCATACCATTGCGTTCCCATTGACTTTCATTATGTGTGTTTTTTAATATTATGCAACAAAACCTGAATTTTAAAAACGCATGTTTGAAAACGCATATGCGTTTTTATATGCATTTTTCCTGCGGCCCATTGACTTCCGTTCTGCAACGTTAGCGTTTCTGCTAAGTGTGCACCTAGCCTGTATGTTCTCTATTCCATATACTTATTCTTCCTACATGCATCCTCTATGTATAACCAGCCGAGTATTGTGAGGTCATCAGGTAATCCCAGCATCCTCTATACCCAGCCGAGTATTGTGAGGTCATCAGGTAATCCTAGCATTCTCTATACCCAGCCGAGTATTGTGAGGTCATCAGGTAATCCTAGCATCCTCTATACCCAGCCGAGTATTGTGAGGTCATCAGGTAATCCCAGCATCCTCTATACCCAGCCGAGTATTGTGAGGTCATCAGGTAATCCTAGCATCCTCTATACCCAGCCGAGTATTGTGAGGTCATCAGGTAATCCTAGCATCCTCTATACCCAGCCGAGTATTGTGAGGTCATCAGGTAATCCCAGCATTCTCTATACCCAGCCGAGTATTGTGAGGTCATCAGGTAATCCCAGCATCCTCTATACCCAGCCGAGTATTGTGAGGTCATCAGGTAATCCCAGCATCCTCTATACCCAGCCGAGTATTGTGAGGTCATCAGGTAATCCCAGCATCCTCTATACCCACCTGAGTATTGTGAGGCCATCAGGTAATCCCAGCATCCTCTATACCCAGCTGAGTATTGTGAGGTCATCAGGTTATCCCAGCATCCTCTATAACCAGCTGAGTATTGTGAGGTCATCAGGTAATCCAAGCATCCTCTATCTGTACCCAGCTGAGTATTGTGAGGTCATCAGGTGGGAAAAAACAGCTATAACTGATCAGTCAAGTTTTCATCTGGAAAGACAATTTACAGCATGTCAGGACTGTTTGCATGTAAATGATAATGTATTCTGTACTAGGGATTTGATTACCGTATATTTTCTTTTCATAATTCACGCTGATGTAATGCTTCCTGAGTGAGGTTTGTTGCCTTTTTTGTATATATGGACTTTGCTTACCTTTTCAATAAAACGTTTAAACAAAAAATACACACACACATATATACATATATATATATATATATATATATATATATAGCCATCATTTCTTATGTCATTTGGTATATCTGCTTACATCGCTTTTTCTCTGGCTGCTATATATATATAACGCTTTCATTAATATATTTGCTGTATTAAAATCATTATGTGACTCTATGATTGATGTTTAAATAATAAAAAGAATAATTACTAAAACATTCCTTCCTTCCGTTGCAGCATCGGAGCTGCGATCAGCGGCAGAGGTGCCCCTCGGCTCGGCGGTCTCTAGGCGAATGCCTCGCTCCCGCAGCAGAGCTTTATACAGCCACAGAGCGGACCACGTTGAGAACACACACAGCCACCGCGTGCCGCTGCGCCACACTTGTGTTTCTTCTCCCGCCTCTTCGCGGGGTTTTCAGGCGATCGGCGACCCCCAAACCCGGGACCACCCACATGTCTCCATCTCCGGACTCCGCCCCGAAGACCCGAACAGGAATCCCGGAGGAATGCCGCCGCTTTCATGTGGAAATCCCTCGATCCATGGGCGCCCCCTGGCGGTCACAGCGCTAGCGGTGTGAAGACGGCTGTTCGGGGGCAGATTGCGGGGGTGAGAGGAGGCAGAGAGGAGAGATCGCTGCTGGGGGTGGAGGAGGGCTCTCTGATAGACAGGTGTAATGCTATTTGGGGCCTCCAGGGGGCGGTGATGGGGAGTTATGAGCAGTTTAGTGTGATTGGAGAAGCACAAAGCCTGTCACGTGACCCCGGAGCTGTCGGCACTGGAAGCACAGATGCGGCTCCGTCACCTAGAGGGTCACGTGCAGAGGGGAGGGGCTCTGGCACATCCCCCCGACCCCCGCATGCCTTTTTTTTACATACAACAAAGGTGGCTGCAAGAAGCCACGCCCCAGCCGCGAGAAGCTCCGCCCCCTATCCAGGACACTTTGGAGAGGCAGGCAGCCCTGACAGGAATTTGGGATCAGGTGAGAATGTGCATCCCCCATTGCAGCACCCTCACTGAGCTCCACCCCCTCCCAAGTAACTTCTCCTTCATTCACACACCCACACTGACCCCTCCCCCCACCTGCACCCACAGTACTTTCTCCCCCAAGAACCCCCCCCCCCCCCCCACACACACACACACACAAACACACTGACCCCTCCTTCCACTAATCAACACACACTGATCCCTCACCCCCCCCCCCCCCCAGAACCCACAGTAACTTCTTCCTCATCCACCCCCCCCCCCCACACACACACACACACACACACACACGCACACACACCCCACACCCACACTGGCCTCTCCCTCCACCAGTCACCTACAATGACCCATCACCCACCCACCCCCCTAGAACCAACAGTAACTTCATACCCCCTCCCCCCCCCCCCCCCCCACACACACACACACACACTGACCTCACCCTCCACCCACACTAACCTCTCCATCATCCACACTGACCTCTCCCTCCCCCACCCTAACCTCTCCCACCCCCCACAATCCACTCTAACTTCTCCCTTCCCTGACAATCATACTGACCTCTCCCTTCTCTCACACCCTACACTAACCTCTCCCACCCCCCAGAACCCACACTAACCTCTCCCTTTCCCGACAACCACACTGACCTCTCCCTTCCCCGACAATCACACTGACCTCTCCCTTCTCCGACAACCACACTGACCTCTCCCTTCCCCGACAATCACACTGACCTCTCCCTTCCCCACCCCCTACACTAACCTGTCCCACCCCCCGGAACCCACACTAACCTCTCCCTTTCCCGACAACCACACTGACCTCTCCCTTCCTCGACAATCACACTAACCTCTCCCTTCCCCCACCCCCTACACTAACCTCTCCCACCCCCCAGAACCCACACTAACCTCTCCCTTTCCCGACAACCACACTGACCTCTCCCTTCTCCGACAACCACACTGACCTCTCCCTTCCCCGACAATCACACTGACCTCTCCCTTCCCCCACCCCCTACACTAACCTAACGTGCTGCATTTTGTATACGGGCTAACGTGCTGCATTTTGTATACGGGCTAACGTGCTGCGTTTTGTATACGGGCTAACGTGCTGCGTTTTGTATACGGTCTAACGTGCTGCGTTTTGTATACGGGCTAACGTGCTGCATTTTGTATACGGGCTAACGTGCTGCGTTTTGTATACGGTCTAACGTGCTGCGTTTTGTATACGGTCTAACGTGCTGCATTTTGTATACGGGCTAACGTGCTGCGTTTTGTATACGGGCTAACGTGCTGCATTTTGTATACGGGCTAACGTGCTGCATTTTGTATACGGGCTAACGTGCTGCGTTTTGTATACGGGCTAACGTGCTGCATTTTGTATACGGGCTAACGTGCTGCGTTTTGTATACGGGCTAACGTGCTGCGTTTTGTATACGGGCTAACGTGCTGCGTTTTGTATACGGGCTAACGTGCTGCATTTTGTATACGGGCTAACGTGCTGCATTTTGTATACGGGCTAACGTGCTGCATTTTGTATACGGGCTAACGTGCTGCATTTTGTATACGGGCTAACGTGCTACCTTTTGTATACGGGCTAACGTGCTGCATTTTGTATACGGGTTAACGTGCTGCATTTTGTATACGGGCTAACGTGCTGCGTTTTGTATACGGGCTAACATGCTGCATTTTGTATACGGGCTAACGTGCTGCATTTTGTATACGGGCTAACGTGCTGCGTTTTGTATACGGGCTAACGTGCTGCGTTTTGTATACGGGCTAACGTGCTGCATTTTGTATACGGGCTAACGTGCTGCATTTTGTATACGGGCTAACGTGCTGCGTTTTGTATACGGGCTAACGTGCTGCATTTTGTATACGGGCTAACGTGCTGCATTTTGTATACGGGCTAACGTGCTGCATTTTGTATACGGGCTAACGTGCTGCATTTTGTATACGGGCTACCGTGCTGCATTTTGTATACGGGCTAACGTGCTGCATTTTGTATACGGGCTAAGGTGGGCGTGGCTACCGCAGGAGTGCTCGCGCGGTGTCCCCACGTGTGAACACCAACACACGCCGATCCGGCTCCTAGCAAAGGAGGTGAAAGGAAGCTGCGCTGAGGCCTCAGTAGAAGAAAATCATACACAGTACAGCAGCGGAGACAGCTGAAAACATCCAGTGCACTGCGGACAACGGAAGGGCCCTGTGAGCTGGAGCTCACCAACTACTGTGCGCAAGTATCTTAGGCTGCCAGCCAAACGATAACGCCATGTTGGGGAGGCTCATTTGCTAGTTGTGACCCCCTGTCTGCGTATGCCTTTGCCGGGACTGACTGCAATGCTGACTGTCATGCTATAATTGTAGTGGAATTGGAAGGCCTCATATAGTGCAGCTACTAACCAAACCAGCTATGGGAAGCCAGAAATAGAAGCATTTCACAGTGTGTGTGGTGATCTGGTGGTGGCTGAGGACCAATAGATCGAGGTAGCTGGGCGTTTTCTGCATGAGGCTACGGCTGGGCGACTACACCATGCATAAAACCTGATCTGGTCCCATTTAGAGTTAAGCGCGCATATCCTGGCCAGGTACACTTGTTCTTAAGTTGTGGTTTTTTTTTAACATGTTGTGCGAATTTCATGTAGCCAAGGCTTCAAATTAAACAAGATTTTGTTGTGTATTGAGACAGTAGTCCTTTCTGTTTGATCGTGGACCATAATTGATATTAGGCTACAGGCTCCTTGCAAATGTGAGTTGCACCTATCTTCATTAAAGGGGCGGCTCTCCATATAATCGTTTTAGCCACTTTTTCTAACACTAACACCTAAACACTCAATTACTCAATGACCAAGTTTGTGAGCTTTGCGGTCTTTGGCATGAATAATTTTCATTGAAATGAAACAAATCTGATTGGCGGTGGCTCCACCCTTTTTCTGAATTTGATCCCCAGTCACCCAATGACCAACTGTACCAGGTTTGAGGCTTGCGCCATTAACAGTGCAATAATGGCAGCAATTAAATATTCCCGTTGAAAATCAATAGGTAAATTTTGATTGGCTTTTGTAGGCTCCACCCACTTTTCTGAATATTAATCCCAGTCACCCAGTGACCAACTGTGCAAAGTTTGAGAACCCTGTCATAAACCAGGGCTGTGGAGTCGGTCCAAAAATCCACCGACTCCGACTCCTCAGTTTAGGATTCCACCGACTCCGACTCCTCGACTCCGACTCCTCTAATTTGCATATTACAATCTTGTTGATTGAAAGTATGTAACATGAAATTTGTCTCTTAACTGCCAACGCTTAGGAATTTTAAAAGACAACTGAAGTGAGAAGGATATGGAGACTGCCATATTTATTCCCTTTAGTCATAGACTAAAACTAGTCCTTGGTAAGAGTACTTGTAAAAGGTACAGGCCGGAACAAAGAACATCTATCAGGCCATAGGTAATGTAACTGTGGGTACATGTAAGAGTGAGGTGCAGGTACTCTGCAGGAGAATGAGGGTATTCTTCCTCTATTACACATCTGAACATGGATCAGGCTCTAGGCAATGTGGGTACATGTAACAGTGATGTGCAGACACTCTGCAGGAGAATGAGGGGATTCTTCCTCTATTTCACATCTGAACATGGATCAGGTTCTAGGCAATGTGGGTACATGTAAGAGTGATGCGCAGGTACTCTGCAAGGGAATAAGGAGATTCTTCCTCTATTACACATTCTTCATGCACAATCTGAACCAGGTTTATGGGTGATAGACAACACCTCTGTGTTCAATGTGCACAACATTCTCAGTGGATTCCCTGCAGCTCTGTGGAGAGTGCATATGTAGAGTATAGTACTACTGTGTAACAAAGTAAACCTGAGACAGATGAAATTAAAGTTTTATACATACCTGGGACTTCCTCCGGCCCCCTTCAGGCTAATCAGTCCCTCGCTGTCCTCCTCCGCAACCTGGATCTTCTGCTTGAGCCAGTCTGGCGTAGTGCGCATGCACACACTCCGCCGCCGGGAGCGTACTACACCTGCGCAGCACTGTTGCCCAGGTGCAGAGTGCTCCTGACTGTGGAAGCGACATGTGGCCGGACTGCGCTGACTGGCTGAATTACCAGGACTCATAGCAGAAGATCCAGGTGGTGGAGGTGGAAAGCGAGGGACTGATTAGCCTGAAGGGGGCTGGAAGAAGCCCCAGGTATGTATAACACTTTTCTTTTCATCCTTCTCAGGTACCATTTAATTCATAGTCACCAAACCAAATTTTAACAACATATCAAATTATTTGATTTCATGAGCAAAGAGAGTGCATACATTTGCATAAATCAGCATCAGTGCAGAATTATTTCCATCTCATTGACCATCTCTATTAGTGACATAGCTACACATCAGGCTTTATACTTACAGCATAGATGCTATTTAGTATATATAAGAGATTCCTGTGTACACATCATATATACAGTCACAATCAGATGTGTATATCTGACTTTAAAAATACGGGGACTGCTTTATTGAAGCAGCACAAGTAACTCATTTTGATTGGTTTATTTCATTTTTGTGGACTAAGCACATCTATTACTGTATATATAAATTATTTATGATGACTATTATCTGAGAAATAGAACATTTTATCATATTTTCTATTTTAATTACAGTTTAAATTCATTAGGAGTCGGAGTCGGTGCATTTTTTCCCGACTCCGACTCCAGGCACCCAAAATTGCCCGACTCTACGACTCCGACTCCACAGCCCTGTCATAAACAGTGTAAGAATGGCTGCAGTTTACATTTTCCCAGTGAAATTTGTATTTGTCTCCGCCCACTTTTTGGTTATGGGGATAAAAAGTATCCTATATGTTATTTCAGGTAATATACTATGTGTGTGCCAAATTTCATTCAAATTCCTTCAGCCATTTTTGCGTGATCGAGTAGCAAACATCCGAACTTCCCCTTTTATAATATTAGTAGGATATGCTGCATTTTATAGATGGTCTACATTTTCTGTCTGGGCTAATATGCTCATTTTATGTGTGGCCTAATCTTTCTAAAGAGAGTCTGAAGCGAGAATAAATCTCGCTTCAGACCTCATAGATAGCAGGGGCACGTGCGTCCCTGCTAAAACGCCGCTATCCCGCGGCTTAACGGGGGTCCCTTCACCCCCAAATCCCCTCCGTGCAGCCGGGGAGCGCTTCCGCATTGGGGCAGAGCTAACCGCCGCAGCCCTGCCTCATGCGCGTCTATCAGACGCGTACCTCCTCCTCTCCCCCGCCCCTCTCAGATTTCCTTCACTGAGAGGGGCGGGGGAGAGGCGGCGATGTGCGTCTGATAGACGCGCTGGGAGGCAGGGCTGCAGCCGTTAGCCCTGCCTCCAGGAAGAAAAATCTACAATCAAGTTGGCGACCAAGTTTTGCGGGGGTGGGTTTGGGGGTGAAGGGACCCCCGTTTAGCCGCGGGAAAGCGGTGTTTTAGCAGGGGCATACATGCCCCTGCTAACTATGAGCTCTGAAGCAAGATTTATTCTCGCTTCAGAGTCTCTTTAACTTCTATATGGGCTAATGTGCTTCATTTTCTGTATGGGCTAATGTGCTGCAATTCATATATAGGCTGTTGTTTCTATATGGATTAACCTGCTTATTTTCTATATGGGCTAACATGCAGGGCCGGGCCGAGGCATAGGCTGAAGAGGCTCCAGCCTCAGGGCGCAGTGTAGGAGGGGGCGCACAATTCATTCAGCTGTCATTACTAATTGTGTATGAAGCAGAAATAAATAAGAAAAGGGGCTACATAGCAGTGACTGCAAGCCAGATAACTAGATATTAAGGTGTTGGGGAGGTTGTGGGCCCTGTGGCCCTCTTAGTCTAATAGCAATCAGTGTGTGACGGCTGGGGTGGAAGGGATGGAGGGGCGAACTTTGGTGTCTCAGCCTTGGGTGCTGGAGGACCTTGTCCCGGCTCTGCTAACATGCTTCATTTTATTAATGGGCTGCATTTTGTTTATGGGCTAATGTGCTGCTTTTTATATATGGACTGCATTTTGTATATGGGCTAACGTGCTGCATTTTCCATATGGGCTAAAGTGCTGCATTTTCCATATGGGCTAATGTGCTGCTTTTTATATATGGACTGCATTTTCCATATGGGCTAACGTGCTGCATTTTCCATATGGGCTAAAGTGCTGCATTTTCCATATGGGCTAAAGTGCTGCATTTTCCATATGGGCTAAAGTGCTGCATTTTCCATATGGGCTAAAGTGCTGCATTTTCCATATGGGCTGGTAAAAAGAGTGGCACTCATATAAAGCAGGGATATGGGTGCCAAAGCCTCAAAGGATCCTCACACCTCTGGATCCAATCCGTGTAGTAGAAGTATTGGAGGCTGACACTTCCAAACGTGAAAAAAGCTCTTCAATACTTCTACTCTTCCATATGGGCTAACGTGCTGCATTTTGTATATGGGCTAACGTGCTGCATTTTCCATATGGGCTAAAGTGCTACATTTTCCATATGGGCCAATGTGATACATTTTATATATGGGCTGCATTCGGAGCAGTGATTTTCAGCACTGCTAGATTTGAGCGCAGCCGGCGCCACCATAGACTATTATAGGAATCACATCACACAGCGCTCAGTGAGTAACGTTGGCGCCGTCAGAAGACAGAGCCGAAGTTGCTTAAAACACACAATAAATCGGCCTCCAGCAATCGCTGGAGGCCAAATTATATCATTCCCCCCTATCCATGGCGGCCTGGAGGAGGAATAGTAATTAACACGGCCCGGACTTGTGCAGAAGCAGGATCAGCTATATACCTGCTGTGTCCTGTGCCCAAGTCTACCGGGCTGATTTCACATGTATGCACTACATTTTCTATACTGGCTAATGTGCTGCATTTTATGATATGTGAGATGGGCCACTGTATTGGAGGGGGGGGGGGGGGGTTAGAAGCTGTGCCCCCACAGCTCTGGAACCCCCTGCAGTCACTGGGGCTGCTCTCTGTGGTTACACCTCTGGTATAGATATTGTGGGGACTGCTTGAGTGTCCTGAACGTAACTGCACAACACTTATAAAGCATATACAGTATATTAGAATCTTGCTGCTCAAATAAATTGTTCAAGTAGTCTGAAGTGTGTGTCCAGGTGCCCCCAATGTTCCTGGCATTCCCTTCAGCCATTGCACACTTTAGGTCAGCATTGTCTGACAGTTATCTTCTATTGTTTTTCCTACACCTCCAGCTCTCCCCTTTTCCCCTCCCCTTTCCATACAACAGAACAGGCTACTCAGCAGATAGCCCGCTAGCATGCCTATACAGAGATCATTCCTAAATTACCACCTTGAAGTAATGTTTTTATGTGAATGGAGTCATTCATATTTTAATAATATTAATCAACGTTTATAACAGTATTAATAGATTAAATGTTCTGTTTCCATAACCTCCTTAAGCCCTTGTCGAATAAGTTCTGGATCGGTGGGATCAAGGAGGATTGAGAAGACTCTGAACTCTCCAGAGGCTTCCCACTACTGAGGTAAGTGTTCAATTATCTTTTTTTCGCTTCAGGTACCCTTGAAAGGATGCACGAAGTGACATGATGACATAGACATGTGTATGTACAGCGCCAAGCATACAAATAACTATGCTGTGTTCCTTTTTTTCTTTCCCTGCCTGAAAGAGTTAAACATCAGGCATGCAAGTGACTGGCTTGGGACTGGGTGGGACCACAGCGTAACCCTCACTGATAAGGAATTCCAGCTATAATACAGAAAATGGCTTCTGAGAGCAGAAAATAGATTAAAAAGGGTCAACAGTTCATAGATTGTAGCTCTGGCATACTTCAATAAAGGGCTATTGAGCAGAGACAATGAAACAGTAAAAACTTAAAAAGTAGATTTAAATATTAAATAAAACTGGGATATCTAAAAAAACAACAACACATTTTTAGGAGGAGGATCAGGGCCTAGGGGCCAAGGTCGCAGCAGTTGCCTGTGCAACCGGGCCCCTGAGGGGCCCGCTTGTTCCTACCACAGTGCTGCCGCTGAGGGAGTCATCAGATACTCACTTCGCCACGATCCACGCTCTGCAGCTACAAACTTCTTCCTGTTCTTGTGTTCAATCTCACATTAAGAGTGCTCCCTAGGGGGCGCTCTTGCTTTGAGCTGGAACATAGGACAGGAAGAAGTTTGTAGCTGCAGAGCGTGGATCTTGGCCGAAGTGACTATCCGATGATAGCTGAGCCACTGCTGCTGCATACCCCCTCCGCCTGGCTACCTATATAGAGGCATCTAATTCTGACTATCTATACAGAGCCATCTAATCCTGGCTACCTATAAAGAAGCATCTAATCCTGGCTATACAGAGGCATCTAATCCTGACTACCTAACCAGAGGCATCTAATCCTGACTATCTGCACAGAGGCATCTAATACTGACTATCTATACAGAGGCATCTAATCCTGGCTATACAGATGCATCTAATCCTGACTACCTATACAGAGGCATCTAATCCTGACTATCTATACAGAGGCATTGAATCCTGACTATACAGAGGCATCGAATCCTGACAACTATACAGAGGCATCGAATCCTGACTATCTATACAGAGGCATCTAATCCTGACTATACAGAGGCATCTAATCTTGACTACCTATACACAGCCATCTAATACTGACTACCTATACAGAAGCATCTAATACTGACTATCTATACAGAGGCATCTAATCCTGACTACCTATACAGAGGCATCTAATCCTGACTACCTATACAGAGGCATCTAATCCTGACTACCTATACAGAGGTATCTAATCCTGGCTACCTATACTGCGGCATCTAATCCTGACTACCTGTACAGAGGCATCTAATCCTGGTCACCTATACAGATGCATCTAATCCTGACTACCTATACAGAAGCATCTAATCCTGGCTACCTATACAGAGGCATCTAATCCTGACTATCTATACAGAAGCATCTAATCCTGGCTACCTATACAGAGGCATATAATCCTGACTTCCTATACAGAAGCATCTAATCCTGGCTACCTATACAGAGGCATCTAATCCTGACTATCTATACAGAGGCATCTAATCCTGACTACTTCTACAAAAGCATCTAATCCTGGCTACCTATACATAAGCGTTTCCTTCCGGGTACCACGTAACAATGCCGCCCATGCCCCCTGCATCAGCGTGTAGCTGCATACGGAGGTCCACCAAGTTTGTAGCTGCAGAGAGTGGATCCTGGCCGAAATGACTATCCGATGACAGCTGAGCCTCTGCTGCTGTGTCCCCCCTCCGCATGGCTACCTATATAGAGGCATCTAATACTGACTATCTATACAGAGCCATCTAATCCTGGCTACCTATAAAGAAGCATCTAATCCTGGCTATACAGAGGCATCTAATCCTGACTACCTATACAGAGGCATCTAATCCTGGCTACCTATACAGAGGCATCTAATACTGACTATCTATACAGAGGCATCTAATCCTGACTACCTATACACAGCCATCTAAGGCTCCCTGCACACTGCAAATCCGTTTTCCGATTCCGTTTCCGATTCCGATTCCGATTTTCCTTGAATACATTCAACAGAAAAACGGATCAAAAAACGCAGCATGCAGTTAAGATTAAAAATCGGAATCGGATGTAAAAACAGATTAAAAAGCGGAATCGGAATCTGAAATGCATGCAGTGTGCAAGAGGCCTAATACTGACTATCTATACAGAGGCATCTAATCCTGACTACCTACACAGAGGATTCTAATCTGGACTATCTATACAGAGGCATCGAATCCTGACTATACAGAGGCATTGAATCCTGACTATACAGAGGCATCGAATCCTTACTACCTATACAGAGCCATCTAATCCTGACTATCTATGCAGAGGCATCTAATACTGACTATACAGAGGCATCTAATCCTGACTATACAGAGGCATCTAATCCTGACTACCTATACAGAGCCATCTAATACTGACTACCCAGGGGTCGAGTCCTGCGTGAACGCGGGTGAACGGCGTCCACCCACTTTTTCTTCAAAGTGAACGCTGTTCACCCTGCGTTTTTAAGTGTCGGGCCGGCGGCGAAAGTGGGCGGAGACTTCCTGCGTTCCAGTCGCATGGGACGCTCCGCTCTGTGTGCGGCTAGGTCTGGTCTTCTAGCCGCACACAGAGCGGAGCGTCCCATGCGACTGGAACGAGGTAAGTCTCCACCCACTTTCGCCGCCGGGCCGACACTTAAAAACGCCGGAGGGGAGAGGCAGGAAGGGGAGCACAAAGGTGAGGGATGGGGGGGGGGGGAGATGTCCGCCTATCCCCGCTGTCCCTACAGCTCGCCTTCCCTGCTCTGCTCCCTCCGGGTGGGGGCACACCTGGCTACCTGGGCACATATACCCCTGGCTACATATTCTGGGGACATATACACCTGCCTACATATACTGGGGACATATACACCTGCCTACATATACTGGGGACATATACACCTGCCTACATATACTGGGGACATACCCCTGCCTACATATACTGGGGATATATACACCTGCCTACATATACTGGGGACATATACACCTGCCTACATATACTGGGGACATATACACCTGCCTACATATACTGGGGACATATACACCTGCCTACATATACTGGGGACATATACACCTGCCTACATATACTGGGGACATACCCCTGCCTACATATACTGGGGACATATACCCCTGCCTACATATACTGGGGACATATACACCTGCCTACATATACTGGGGACATATACACCTGCCTACATATACTGGGGACATATACACCTGCCTACATATACTAGGCATATATACCCCTGCCTACATATACTGGGGACATATACACCTGCCTACATATACTGGGGACATATACCCCTGCCTACATATACTGGGGACATATACCCCTGCCTACATATACTGGGGACATATACCCCTGCCTACATATACTGGGGACATATCCCACTGGCTACATATACTGGGCACATATACCCCTGGCTACATATACTAGGCAACTATACCTCTGGCTACATATACTGGGGACTACTATACTCATGGCTACTTATACTGGGGACACCTAAAGACCTGGCTACCTGGGGGTACCTATTTTGGGGGAACTGCTGTCAGATTATATGCATTTTTGTGGAATCGCTGTTATGTATTTTGGGGAACAGCTGCCAGATTATGTGTATGTTAGGGGAACTGCTGCTGCCAGATTACGTGTATTTTGGGGAACTGCTGCCAGATTGTGTATGTTTGGGGGACCACTACTGCCAGATTATGTCTTTTGGGTGTTACGTGTATTTTGGGTGATCCGCTGTCAGGTTTCGCGTATTTTGGGGAACTGCTTCCAAATTATGTGTATGTTGGGGGAACTGCTGCTGCCACATTGTCTATTTTGGGGGAACCACTTCCATATTATCTGTATTTTGGAGGAACTTCTACCAGATTATGTGTCTTTTTGGTGAAATGCTGTCAGATTACATCAATTTTTGGGGAATACACTACGGCAGAGCTCAAACTTCCTTGGCAGACCTTTTACATCACTGCTAAGGTCATGTATATATGGCCCCACCCATGACCACGCCCACGGTGTGCTTGACCACGCCCATTTTTTGGCGCGCGGCGCAGAGGTTCTCCAGGTGAGTCCACTCACTTCTTTTCCCAGGACTAGACCCCTGTGACTACCTATACAGAAGCATCTAATCCTGGCTACCTATACAGAGGCATCTAATCCTGACTATCTATACAGAAGCATCTAATCCTGGCTACCTATACAGAGGCATCTAATCCTGACTACCTATACAGAAGCATCTAATCCTGGCTACCTATACAGAGGCATCTAATCCTGATTACTTCTACAGAGGCATCTAATCCTGACTATCTATACAGAGGCATCTAATCCGGACTATCTATACAGAGGCATCTAATCCTGATTACTTCTACAGAGGCATCTAATCCTGACTACTACAGAGGCATCTAATCCTGGCTACCTATACAGAAGCGTTTCCTTCCGGGTACTACGTAGCAACGCCGCCCATGCCCACTGCATCAGCGTGTAGCTGCATACGGAGGTCCACCGTGTGTCATCCACCCAGCACTCTGAAGCCCTGTGTTATGGACTTAGCAGCATCTTGAGACCAGATAGGAAGCGGTTGTCCAATGGATGGAATAGAAACTTCTGCTTTACAACAGTAGCTTCGTTTGTCTCTGGGCGGCAATGTCTTGTGCTTACACATGCTGCATCGTTTGCTTTTGTACACGCTTCATGGCGCCATATTCCATACTCAAGAGTGCTAACTGATTCAATAACTACGATTGAGTTGTGATCTGGACACTCTGCTGGAATAGTGTGGACACTGCCAGAATTATTGCGTTGGCAATTGTTTGAGGAATGAGAGCATCAGCTTAAGGTGCCAAGCATTATTGCTTTTTCATCATGAATTGTGCTTGATGCTATTAACATGCAAATAAATATCTGGGGATTGCGACCAGAGATACCTGCTCTTTGAAATGTTGCTCATAGCTAGTAGGTGTAGTCCAGCGGACCATTTCTGGCAGGTAGTTGTAGGTGGTGTGTGAATGGCATTACAACGTTGGCCGGCCATACTGTTTTTAATATTTTGACAGATCTGTCAGATATTTTACAAGATGTTTGTCTGAGTATGCACTTTAACTTTTTCTAATGCACTAATAAAGTGACCACACAGTGGGTTTGTTGGACATACACGCTCATTAGTGTTTTATTTTTTGGGCAACATTTAAGAAGAAAATAAGCGCAGTGGGCAGCATTTCAGCAGAAAATAAACGCAGTGGGCCACATTTCAGCAGAAAATAAACGCAGTGGGCCACATTTCAGCAGAAAATAAACGCAGTGGGCAACATTTCAGCAGGAAATAACACAGTGGGCAACATTTCAGCAGAAAATAAACGCAGTGGGCAACATTTCAGCATAAAATAATGCAGTGGGCCACATTTCAGCAGAAAATAACACAATGTGGGCAACATTTCAGCAGAAAATAAACGTAGTGGGCAACATTTCAGCAGAAAATAAACGCAGTGGGCCACATTTCAGCAGAAAATAAACGCAGTGGGCCACTTTTCACCAGAAAATAAATGCAATGATGGCAGCATTTCACCAGAAAATAAACGCAGTGAGGGCAGCTTTTCACCAGAAAATAAACACAGTGAGTGCAGCTTTTCACCTGAAAATAAACGCAATGATGGCAGCATTTCATCAGAAAATAAACACAATGAGGACAGCTTTTCACCAGAAAATAAACACAGTGAGTGCAGCTTTTCACCAGAAAATAAACGCAATGATGGCAGCATTTCACCAGAAAATAAACGCAATGAGGGCAGCTTTTCACCAGAAAATAAACACAGTGAGTGCCGCTTTTCACCAGAAAATAAACGCAATAATGGTAGCTTTTCACCAGAAAATAAACGCAATGATGGCAGCTTTTCACAAGAAAATAAACACAGTGAGTGCAGCTTTTCACCAGAAAATAAACGCAATGATGGCAGCTTTTCACCAAAAATAAACGCAAAGATGGCAGCATTTCACCTGCAAAGAAAAAAAATGTACTCACCTGACAGAAGTCTCCTCTCCCGGCGGCCTCTGGTGTGCAGTTCCCCGGACGATGCTCCTGCAGTCTCCCGCGCTGACAGGCAGAATGCAGGGCTACAAGAAGATGGTGCCCGAAGCCCTGTACTGGAGACACAAATAATCTCCAGTGCAGGGCTTCGGGCGTCATCTTCCCGTAGCCCTGCAGACTGGAGCGGGGCTGCGGGCTATGAACTGTTAAATCCGGGACATAGCGCAGCAGCGATGGCGTGTCTGCAGATGAGGCTATGCGTGCTGGGTCTAGCACGCGTGCCATAGGTTCGCCATAGCTGATCTATACTAAGGTACCTATTCTTGACTACCTATAAAGAGGCATCTAATCCTGACTATCTATACTGAGGTACCTGTTCCTGACTGTAGAGAGGCATTTAATTCTGGCTATCTATACTGAGGTACCTATTCCTGACTATATACAGAGGCATATAATCCTGGTGTATACTGAGGTAACTATTCCTGACTATCTATACAGAGGCATCTAATCTTGGCTATTTATACTGAGGTACCTATTCCTGACTATCTATACAGAGGCATCTAATCCTGACTATCTATACTGAGGCATCTAATCCTGGCTACCTATAAAGAGGCATCTAATCCTGACTATCTATATTGGTGGTCCGCATATAAAATAGCAGTGCTGGCTATCTATACTGAGGCATCTAATCCTGACTATACAGAGGCATCTAATCCTGGCTATCTATACTGAGGCATCTAATCCTGACTATACAGAGGCATCTAATCCTGGCTATCGATACTGAGGTACCTATTCCTGACTATGTATACAGAGGCATATAATCCTGACTATACTGAGGCATCTAATCCTGGCTACCTATACTGAGGTACCTATTCCTGACTATAGAGAGGCATCTAATCCTGGCTACCTATACTGAGGTACCTGTTCCTGACTATCTATACAGAGGCATCTAATCCTGGCTATGTATACTGGGGTACCTATTCCTGACTATCTATACAGAGGCATTTAATCCTGGCTATGTATACTGAGGTACCTATTCCTGGATATCTATACAGAGACATCTAATCCTGGCTATGTATACTGAGGTACCTATTCCGGACTATACAGACTATGTATCCTGAGGTACCTATTCCTGACTATCTATACAGAGGCATCTAATCCTGGCTATGTATACTGAGGTACCTATTCCTGGATATCTATACAGAGACATCTAATCCTGGCTATGTATACTGAGGTACCTATTCCGGACTATACAGACTATGTATCCTGAGGTACCTATTCCTGACTATCTATACAGAGGCATCTAATCCTGGCTACCTATACTGAGGTACCTGTTCCTGACTATACAGAGGAATCTAATCTTGGCTATCTATCTGAGGCATCTAATCCTGGCTACCTATAAAGAGGCATCTAATCCTGACTATACTGAGGTACCTATTCCTGACTATCTAGACCAGTGGGCCTCAAACTAAGGCCTGCGGGCCGAATGTGGCCCCCAGAGGCATTTTTACCGGCCCCCCACACACAAAATGTATTACTTAAAGATGCGATCAGCTATATCTTTAAATATTGGTGGTCCGCATATAAAATAGCAGTGCTGGCACCACCCATCCACATGGAAGCCAGAAAGCAGTAATTCGCTGCTTTCCAATTATATAGGTAGAAAAAAACGTTTTGTAAAAAAATAATACCTTTTAATGGCTAACTAATAGAGTTAAATGATGCAAGCTTTCTGGGATCTAGTCCCCTTCTTCAGGCATATTTCCAGATGTATATTTCCAACTTTTTTGCTGCTTTCCATTCAAATTCCACATCAGATGACACTGCTGTCCAATTGGACTGCAGGTTGTTACCTGGGTATGCTTTACTGTCTGGCCCGCAGACTTCTACATCATTTTATATATACTCCGGGCCCCCAGCTGTCTGAAGTATGTTGACCCGGCCCTCGACCCAAAACATTTGGGGACCCCTGATCTAGACAGAGGCATCTAATCCTGGCTATCTATACTGAGGTACCTATTTCCTGACTATCTATACAGAGGAATCTAATCCTGGCTATGTATACTGAAGTACCTATTCCTGACTATCTAGACAGAGATAACAATGAAGCAATGACCTTAATATCTTCTTGTATGTAGGTAGGCATAGGTAGGAGTCCCAGTATAGGTAGGTAGTCCCAGTAGTTAGCTAGCTATAGGTAGGAGTCCCAGTATAGGCATGTAGGCATAGGTAGGTGCCCCAGTAGTCAGCTAGGCATAGGTAGGAGTCCCAGTATAGGTAGGTAGGTAGACATCTAATCCTGGCTATCTATACTGAGGTACCTATTCCTGACTATCTATACAGAGTCATCTAATCCTGACTATACTAAGGCATCTAATCCTGTCTATCTATACTGAGGCATCTAATCCTGGCTACCTATAAAGAGGCATCTAATCCTGACTATACTGAGGTACCTATTCCTAACTATCTAGACAGGCATCTAATCCTGGATATCTATACTGAGGTACCGATTTCCTGACTATACAGAGGCATCTATTCCTGGCTATGTATACTGAAGTACCTATTCCTGACTATCTAGACAGAGATAACAATGAAGCAACGACCTTATTATCTTCTTGTATGTAGGTAGGCATAGGTAGGAGTCCCAGTATAGGTAGGTAGTCCCAGTAGTTAGCTAGGCATAGGTAGGAGTCCCAGTATAGGCATGTAGGCATAGGTAGGTGCCCCAGTAGTCAGCTAGGCATAGGTAGGAGTCCCAGTATAGGTAGGTAGGTAGACATCTAATCCTGGCTATCTATACTGAGGTACCTATTCCTGACTATCTATACAGAGTTATCTAATCCTGACTATACTGAGGCATCTAAAGCTGTCTATCTAGGTAGGCATAGGTAGGAGTCCCAGTATAGGTAGGTAGTCCCAGTAGTTAGCTAGGCATAGGTAGGAGTCCCAGTATAGGCATGTAGGCATAGGTAGGTGCCCCAGTAGTCAGGCATAGGTAGGAGTCCCAGTATAGGTAGGTAGGTAGACATCTAATCCTGGCTATCTATACTGAGGTACCTATTCCTGACTATCTATACAGAGTCATCTAATCCTGACTATACTGAGGCATCTAATCCTGTCTATCTATACTGAGGCATCTAATCCTGGCTACCTATAAAGAGGCATCTAATCCTGACTATACTGAGGTACCTATTCCTGACTATCTAGACAGGCATCTAATCCTGGATATCTATACTGAGGTACCGATTTCCTGACTATACAGAGGCATCTAATCCTGGCTACCTATACAGAGGTGTTTCCTGCCGGGTACCACATTGCAACACCGTCCATGCCACCTGCATCAGCGTGCCATCAGTGTGTAGCTGCATACGGAGGTCCGCCGTGTGTCATCCACCCAGCGCTCAGTGCAGCGCGGCTCTGAGCTGAAGCCCTGTGTTATGGACTTAGCAGCATCTTGAGACCAGATAGAAAGTGGTTGTCCAGCGCATGGGTGAGAGACTTCTGCTTTACAACGGTAGCTTCGTTTGTCTCTGAGCCGCAATGCCTTGTGTTTTTACACATGCTGCATCGCTTGCTTTTGTACTCGCTTCATGGTGGCATAATCCTGACTGAGGTACCTATTCCTGGCTACCTATAAAGAGGCATCTAATCCTGACTATCTATACTGAGGTACCTATTCCTGACTATCTAGACAGAGGCATCTAATCCTGGCTATGTATACTGAGGTACCTATTCCTGACTATCTAGACAGAGGCATCTAATCCTGGCTATGTATACTGAGGTACCTATTCCTGACTATCTATACAGAGGCATCTAATCCTGGCTATGTATACTGAGGTACCTATTCCTGACTATCTAGACAGAGGCATCTAATCCTGGCTATGTATACTGAGGTACCTATTCCTGACTATCTATACAGAGGCATCTAATCCTGACTATCTATACTGTGGTACCTATTCCTGGCTATCTATACAGAGGTATCTAATCCTGACTATCTATACTGAGGTACATATTCCTGGCTATGTATACAGAGGTATCTAATCCTGACTATCTATACTGAGGTACCTATTACTGACTATCTATACAGAGGCATCTAATCCTGGCTATGTATACTGAGGTACCTATTCCTGACTATCTATACAGAGGCATCTAATCCTGACTATCTATACTGTGGTACCTATTCCTGGCTATCTATACAGAGGTATCTAATCCTGACTATCTATACTGAGGTACATATTCCTGGCTATGTATACAGAGGTATCTAATCCTGACTATCTATACTGAGGTACCTATTACTGACTATCTATACAGAGGCATCTAATCCTGTCTACTGTATGTATACTACTGAGGTACCTATTCCTGACTATCTATACAGAGGCATCTAATCCTGGCTATGTATACTGAGGTACCTATTCCTGACTATCTATACAGAGGCATCTAATCCTGGCTATGTATACTGAGGTACCTATTCCTGACTATCTATACAGAGGCATCTAATCCTGACTATCTATACTGTGGTACCTATTCCTGGCTATCTATACAGAGGTATCTAATCCTGACTATCTATACTGAGGTACATATTCCTGGCTATGTATACAGAGGTATCTAATCCTGACTATCTATACTGAGGTACCTATTCCTGACTATCTATACAGAGGCATCTAATCCTGGCTATGTATACTGAGGTACCTATTCCTGACTATCTATACAGAGGCATCTAATCCTGACTATCTATACTGTGGTACCTATTCCTGGCTATCTATACAGAGGTATCTAATCCTGACTATCTATACTGAGGTACATATTCCTGGCTATGTATACAGAGGTATCTAATCCTGACTATCTATACTGAGGTACCTATTACTGACTATCTATACAGAGGCATCTAATCCTGTCTACTGTATGTATACTACTGAGGTACCTATTCCTGACTATCTATACAGAGGCATCTATTCCTGGCTATGTATACTGAGGTACCTATTCCTGTCTATCTATACAGAGGCACCTATGGTACCTATACTGAGGTACCTATTCCTGACTATACAGAGGCATCTAATCTTGGCTATGTATACTGAGGTACCTATTCCTAACTATCTAGACAGAGATAACAATGAAGCAACTACCTTATTATCTTCTTGTATGTAGGTAGGCATAGGTAAGAGTCCCAGTATAGGTAGGTAGGCATAGGTAGGTGTCCCAGTAGTTAGCCAGGCATAGGTAGGAGTCCCAGTATAGGTAGGTAGGCATAGGTAGGTGTCCCAGTATAGGTAGGTAGGCATAGGTAGGAGTCACAGTATAGGTAAGTAGGCATAGGTAGGTCCCCTAATGTAGGTAGGTAGGTAGGTAGGCATAGGTAGGTGTCCCCGTAAAGGTAAGTAGGTGCCCCAGTAGTTAAGAAGGCATAGGTAGGTGTCCCAGTATAGATAGTTAGGCAGGGCCTGGCTGGCACAGTAATAACAATTACCAAGGTCCAGGTGCAACAGATAGGGCTGTATAATGTCAGTGTCAGTGAGCAACACAAAAAAAAAAAACACATCAGGAGAATATTAGCTCTCAAAAGAGCTGTTGGTTGGTATTATTTTAGCAATAACAATCAGCCAGGAGCAAGCTAACAAGCCAAGAGCCTAACTAATCTTTCCCTAGGAGAAACAGTCAGCAGCAGCTCACCCTACTCTCACTATTGCAGGCACACGAGTGAGTGTAATGGCCGGCGGAGCCTGCCTTATATAAGGGGGGAGTGGCTCCAGGACTGAGTGTAGCCGGATTGGCTACAATGTGCCTGCTGACTGTGATGTAGAGGGTCAAAGTTGACCCTAATGGAGCATTATGTGGCGAATCGAACTTCCAGGAAAGATCGCCGGCGAAGGCGAACCACCCAAAGTTCGCCTGGAACCGTTCGCCGGCTAACCGTTCGGGCCATTTCTAATTGGCAATCGTTTGAGGGATGACAGCATCAGCTTAAGGCGCCAAGCATCATTGCTTTTTCATCATGAATTGTGCTTGATGCTATTAATAAATGAATATCTGGGGATTGCGACCAGGGATACCTGCTCTCTGAACTGTTGCTCATAGCTAGTAGGTGTAGTCCAGCGGACCATTCCTGGCAGGTAGTTGTAGGTGGTGTGTGAATTGCATTACAGCATGGGCCAGCCATATTGTTTTTAATATTTTGACAGATCTGTCAGATATTTTACTAGATGTTCGTCTGAGTATGCACTTTAACTTTTTCTAATGCACTAATAAAGTGACCACACAGTGGGTTTGTTGGACATACACGCTCATTAGATTGTTATTTTTTCCCCTTACCTTTTTCAATTACCTATACAGAGGCATCTAATCCGTACTATCTATACAGAGGCATCTAATACTGGCTACCTATACTGAGGTACCTATTCCTGACTATCTATACAGAGGCATCTAATCCTGGCTATGTATACTGAGGTACCTATTCCTGACGATCTGGCTATATATACGGAGGTACCTATTCCTGACTATATACAGAGGCATCTAATCCTGGCTATGTATACAGAGGCATCTAATCTTGACTATCTATACAGAGGCATCTAATCCAGACTATCTATACAGAGGCATCTAATCTTGACTATCTATACTGAGGCATCTAATCCTGGCTACCTATACTGAGGTACCTATTCCTGACTATACAGAGGCATCTAATCTTGGCTATGTATACTGAGGTACCTATTCCTAACTATCTAGACAGAGATAACAATGAAGCAACTACCTTATTATCTTCTTGTATGTAGGTAGGCATAGGTAAGAGTCCCAGTATAGGTAGGTAGGCATAGGTAGGTGTCCCAGTAGTTAGCCAGGCATAGGTAGGAGTCCCAGTATAGGTAGGTAGGCATAGGTAGGTGTCCCAGTATAGGTAGGTAGGCATAGGTAGGAGTCACAGTATAGGTAAGTAGGCATAGGTAGGTCCCCTAATGTAGGTAGGTAGGTAGGTAGGCATAGGTAGGTGTCCCCGTAAAGGTAAGTAGGTGCCCCAGTAGTTAAGAAGGCATAGGTAGGTGTCCCAGTATAGATAGTTAGGCAGGGCCTGGCTGGCACAGTAATAACAATTACCAAGGTCCAGGTGCAACAGATAGGGCTGTATAATGTCAGTGTCAGTGAGCAACACAAAAAAAAAAAACACATCAGGAGAATATTAGCTCTCAAAAGAGCTGTTGGTTGGTATTATTTTAGCAATAACAATCAGCCAGGAGCAAGCTAACAAGCCAAGAGCCTAACTAATCTTTCCCTAGGAGAAACAGTCAGCAGCAGCTCACCCTACTCTCACTATTGCAGGCACACGAGTGAGTGTAATGGCCGGCGGAGCCTGCCTTATATAAGGGGGGAGTGGCTCCAGGACTGAGTGTAGCCGGATTGGCTACAATGTGCCTGCTGACTGTGATGTAGAGGGTCAAAGTTGACCCTAATGGAGCATTATGTGGCGAATCGAACTTCCAGGAAAGATCGCCGGCGAAGGCGAACCACCCAAAGTTCGCCTGGAACCGTTCGCCGGCTAACCGTTCGGGCCATTTCTAATTGGCAATCGTTTGAGGGATGACAGCATCAGCTTAAGGCGCCAAGCATCATTGCTTTTTCATCATGAATTGTGCTTGATGCTATTAATAAATGAATATCTGGGGATTGCGACCAGGGATACCTGCTCTCTGAACTGTTGCTCATAGCTAGTAGGTGTAGTCCAGCGGACCATTCCTGGCAGGTAGTTGTAGGTGGTGTGTGAATTGCATTACAGCATGGGCCAGCCATATTGTTTTTAATATTTTGACAGATCTGTCAGATATTTTACTAGATGTTCGTCTGAGTATGCACTTTAACTTTTTCTAATGCACTAATAAAGTGACCACACAGTGGGTTTGTTGGACATACACGCTCATTAGATTGTTATTTTTTCCCCTTACCTTTTTCAATTACCTATACAGAGGCATCTAATCCGTACTATCTATACAGAGGCATCTAATACTGGCTACCTATACTGAGGTACCTATTCCTGACTATCTATACAGAGGCATCTAATCCTGGCTATGTATACTGAGGTACCTATTCCTGACGATCTGGCTATATATACGGAGGTACCTATTCCTGACTATATACAGAGGCATCTAATCCTGGCTATGTATACAGAGGCATCTACTCTTGACTATCTATACAGAGGCATCTAATCCAGACTATCTATACAGAGGCATCTAATCTTGACTATCTATACTGAGGCATCTAATCCTGGCTACCTATACTGAGGTACCTATTCCTGACTACCTACAGAGGGCCCAACCGTCCCGATCTCGTCGGGACTGTCACGATTTGGGGGGCTCTCCCGCTGTCACGGTATGAGCCCCCCAAGTCCCGGGCGGCAGTGGGCAGCAGTAAAAAAAAAATGATCGAGGCGCCAGCCGCGCCTAAGTGGTATGCGGGATGCGGCCATATTATTACTACCTCCCTCCCTCCTTCCCTTGAGATCTGCCCCCCTGTGTCCCCCGTTAGCAGAGTGCGCAGCGAGCGGAGCGGGCTGTCATCTTACCTGCGTCCATGCACGAGTACCGATGACCGGCTTCACTCTGCTTCCTGTGACGTCACAGGAAGCTGGATGAAGACACGGTACTCGTGCATGGACGCAGGTAAGATGACAGCCCGCTCCGCTCGCTGCGCACTCTGCTAACGGGGGACACAGGGGGGCAGATCTCAAGGGAAGGAGGGAGGGAGGTAGTAATGATATGGCCGCATCCCGCATACCACTTAGGCGCGGCTGCCGCCTCGATCATTTTTTTTTGTGTGCAGTGCCACCCATCCTCCCCACCCACGGGCACCCTTACCCTCCTCCCCACCCACGGGCAGGGTATATGAGGGTATATTTATTAAAACAAAATAAGGGCATAAATATTATTTTAAAAAAAATCTTCAAAAAACTATGGTAGGCGTGTGTAGGGGGTGTGGTTGGGGGTGTGGTTAGGGGTGTGGCCAGGGGTGTGGCCAGTGTCCCGGTTTCTTAGTTTAAAATGTTGGGAGGTATGTACCTATAAAGAGGCATCTAATCCTGACTATCTATACAGAGGCATCTAATCCTGACTATCTATACTGAGGTACCTATTCCTGGCTATCTGTACAAAGGCATCTAATCCTGGCTATCTATACTGAGGTACCTATTCCTGACTATCTATACAGAGGCAGCTAATCCTGGCTATGTATACTGAGGTACCTATTCCTGATTATCTATACAGAGGCATCTAATCCAGACTATCTATACAGAGGCATCTAATCTTGACTATCTATACTGAGGCATCTAATCCTGACTATACTGAGGTACCTATTCTTGGCTATCTGTACAGAGGCATCTAATCCTGGCTATCTGTACTGAGGTACCTATTCCTGACTATCTATACCAGGGGTCTCAAACTCGCGGCTCGCGGGCCATTTACGGCCCTCGATACAATATTTTGTGGCCCTCGCCTGCAAAAGCTTCCTTATAGTTCGCTTCAGTGCTCCCAAGAAATCCGCTGCATCCCCGCCGCTAAACGAGGGCTGCAGCGCCCATAAATCGCCCAGGGGGCAATCCGCTGGCATTTCCTGGAAGGGGCAGAGCTTTCAGCTTCAGCTCTGCCCCTTCTGACGTCAATCGCCGCACGGATCGCGGCCTCTCCCCGCCCCTCTCTGTGAATGAAGAGTGAGAGGGGCGGGAAGAGGCAGCGATGTGCCGCGATTGACGTCAGGAGGGGCAGAGCTGAAGCTGAAAGCTCTGCCCCTTCCAGCTGCTGATTGTAAAATCCCGTATGCGGCCCAGCCTCATCCTGACTTTGCCTCCTGCGGCCCCCAGGTAAATTGAGTTTGAGACCCCTGATCTATACAGAGGCAGCTAATCCTGGCTATGTATACTGAGGTACCTATTCCTGACTATACAGAGGCATCTAATCCAGACTATCTATACAGAGGCATCTAATCTTGACTATCTATACTGAGGCATCTAATCCTGGCTACCTATACTGAGGTACCTATTCCTGACTACCTATAAAGAGGCATCTAATCCTGACTATCTATACAGAGGCATCTAATCCTGGCTATCTATACTGAGGTACCTATTCCTGACTATCTATACAGAGGCAGCTAATCCTGGCTATGTATACTGAGGTACCTATTCCTGACTATACAGAGGCATCTAATTCTGTCTATTTATACTGAGGCCGTCACATACACTAAGGGACCGCCACTCACTTACTATAATATTCTTTATTGTATCAAAAGGTAAATAACAACAAAATCAACCCCTTCCCATGCTGGATTCAACAGGAGCACTCCTGGTCACACCATACACAGTCCAGGTTCAAATCTTCAACAACTGCGACAGGCCTCTGCAAATAACATATCTTTAAATGCTTCCTTATGGAGTTATTCAAAGTCCTTCCTCGGAACACCATACCACCATTATACCCACTGGCTCTCCACACAGCTGTATGGCTTCCAGGGTGTCTCCCTTCAGCATAAAGGCATTACCTTCTCACTGCCACAACTGATGGTCGTCAGAGCTTCCTACTGCGGCGTCCCGCAGTATACAGGTACCTGTATGTGTGATAACCTGCCGGCTTGTAGCGTGTCATGCGTCCCCTTGTATGGACGCCGGAGCAGCTTCCCGCATCCAGCGTATTGGCCACGCCCACATACGCGTTACGCCCACCAACGTGAGCTTCGTCAGTGTGATGACGCTGTGGCTGGGTGATAGCGGGAACACCCTCTTCTATTTAAAACAGAACTGTCTTCCATCCACGCCTCTTTTTGGATCACTTCTGATTCTGTGCTCTGTACCTCTAATTAGACATCGTTCCACATGTTACTATCCTGGTATTTTAAAAAGAACACATAGTCCAGAAACATTGCTGCGTGTCATAGAACCATGGAATATCTCACTATATTGCTTCCTCAATTACACAAAGTTCGTGCTGTATGTAGCTTAGTTGTTTGGTGCCTCCTTTTATTATCTCCATAGTGGCTGCATGTATTTTAGTTGTTTAATGCTTCAATTTATTGCCTCCATACTGTTCTATTATTTAATATCTCATTTAAACACCTCATTCTAATATCCCCACAGAAGCATAAATACAGTGCATTTATATACTCATATCTATCCCTTGTCCTCACTGAAACCTACTTTGCAAGCACTAGATATTACTCCGCATACACTCCTGCAAATAGTTTCATGCATTCTCATATGCACATTTCATAATAATCTTCTCATCATGCCTATTATCGGGATACATATAACCAATCTGCACCTAATCCATGAACCCTATTTCTCTTATTCAGGCACCACCAACACAAATATTGTACACTTCACAGCATCCCTGCAATCCAAACTAGTTCTAGAATTTGATCTATCCTATTCTAAACCCAATTATTTATAAAGGGGGCAAGTCGCATACTCCTAGCAGCAATTTTGCTCATTTACCCATATTCTTTCAAGAAATGGACCAAATTTAACTCAGAATTGAGTCATCGTGGGATTAGCGTTCCCAGGGTGTAAATCCACCTATTCTCTATTTGGTATAATGATTTCTCAAAATCTCCTTCCCTTGTACTCCTTTTTGGTTTGATAATACATCAACACATAATATACTTGATAATACACAACGGCCCTAGAAACGGGCCTGATTAGGAGCTTTGTGAACTGTAACTCTGAGGGAGTAATATATATGATTTCCTGCCCATGTAGACTGAAGTATATAGGGAAAACAAAGAGAAAGATAAAGGAAAGGATTGGAGAACATGTAGGAAATATTGTTGCTGCAGATGAAAAAAGCCCATTGGGCACACATTTCGCAGTATTCCAGGATAGCAATCCAGACTGTTTGAGGTATACTGGGGGCAGCTACCTATCTAATCTACGCTGGGGGCAGCTACCTATCTAACCTACACTGGGGGGCAGCTACCTATCTAACCTACACTGGGGGGCAGCTACCTATCTAATCTACGCTGGGGGGCAGCTACCTATCTAACCTATACTGGGGGGCACCTACCTAATCTAACCTACACTGGGGGGCAGCTACCTATCTAACCTATACTGGGGGGCAGCTACCTATCTAACCTACACTGGGGGGCAGCTACCTATCTAACCTACACTGGGGGGCAGCTACCTATCTAACCTACACTGGGGGCAGCTACCTATCTAATCTACGCTGGGGGGCAGCTACCTATCTAACCTATACTGGGGGGCACCTACCTAATCTAACCTACACTGGGGGGCAGCTACCTATCTAACCTATACTGGGGGGCAGCTACCTATCTAACCTACACTGGGGGGCAGCTACCTATCTAACCTACACTGGGGGGCAGCTACCTATCTAACCTACACTGGGGGGCAGCTACCTATCTAATCTACGCTGGGGGGCAGCTACCTATCTAACCTATACTGGGGGGCACCTACCTAATCTAACCTACACTGGGGGGCAGCTACCTATCTAACCTACACTGCGGGGCAGCTACCTATCTAACCTATACAGGGGGGCAGCTACCTAATCTAACCTACGCTGGGGGGCAGCTACCTATCTAACCTATACTGGGGGCAACTATACTGGCTACCTATACTGGAGGCACCTACCTGGCTAACCTATAGCGGGGGCAACTATACTGGCTCACCTATGCCTGGCTACCTATACTGGGGTACCTATTCTTGGCTACCTATACTGGGGGGACCTATACTAAGTGCAACTAGACCTGGCCAACCTATACTGCGGGCACCCATACCTTGCTCGGGGGGGGGGGGGGGGGGGGGGGGAGGGGGCGCAATTTTTACACCCTTGCCCTGGGTGCATTTTAGCCTAGGAACTGCACTGCTCCTAATGTCATATTTTTTATTCCCTTTCGAATTTTCAAACTCATTTATCTTATCCACTAACTTGCAATACCTGCAAGATCCACATGGGAACATCCCAGCTGGGATAGGGCCTAAAAACCCTCTCCCCCAATTTGGATCTATGTTTTTAGAGTGCACCTCAGCTTTTACCAAGCTGTCCTTGAGGTTTGGGACCCTTCGTGGGGTCATAAGCGGATATGGACCCACAATTTTCAAAAGATCAGGGTCAAGACTCAGGACATGCCAGTGTTTTTCCAACACCCTCCTGAGTTGGGGCCAATGAGACCCATACGTAGTTATGAATCTCACCTTCCCCTGCCCATCATTTTTTCTTTTCTTTTTCTTTTTCAGAGCACCGTCACGATCAATTGTACTGACCCGCTCTCTGGCATTGTCTAGTACCTGTTCAGGATACCCGCGTTTTTTGAAACGTTCACACATTTTGTTTACTTCAGCCCCAAAATCCTCCTCTTCCGAACAATTCCGACGTATTCTCACGAGCTGTCCGTAAGGAATACCCCATTTTTGACTCTTTGGGTGAAAGCTTGAGGCATGAAGATATGTGTTTCCTGCTGTCTCTTTCCTGAAAACAGTTGTCTCCAGTCTACCTCTTCTTTTCATTATCATGACGTCCAAAAAGGACAGCTTATCACTTTCTATACTATATGTTACCTTCAGATTTCTGGAGTTAAGGTTTAGGTCCTCCAGAAATGTCACTAAATTGTTTTGTGGTCCCCTCCAGACGAGGAAGACGTCGTCTATGTAACGAAGCCAGAGGGCAGCGTGTGCGCCAAACGGGGTGGGTGTACACATCACCCCTCTCCCATGCTCTCAAATGCAGGCACGCATAGGCTGGCGCACACGCTTCCCCCATTGACGTCCCCCTCGTCTGTCGGTACATTGACCTATCTGCCATGAAACAATTATTCTGCAATACCAACTTCAGCAATTCAATCACTGTACAATTTCTGTTGGACATCCACCCTCTATATTGTGCTAGGAAATACCTTGCAGCCTCAATGCCTACCTCATGGGGGACTGAAGTATATAGGGATTCTATGTCTACACTTACCAACAGGTCATCATCTTCAATCTGAAAGTCCCTAATTAGATTCAAAAGTTCAGTAGTATCTTTAATGAAGGATGGTAGTTCTTCTACTAAACCCTTTAAGTTCTCATCTATAAAAATTCCAATGGTCCGTCTATTGCAGCTACTATGGGTCTTCCTGGGGGGTTATTCCTATCTTTATGAATTTTGGGTATTAAATACAGTATAGTACCAGGATTTTATAATGTTGTTGTGAGAAAACGCGGAAAAGCCGTCGCGTGTACTGACAGCAAGGCGGCTGGCTCCGCGTCCAGCGCGGCGGTTTGTACGCAGCAGCATGCGTCTGACACTATGAGAGATCGCGGAAAAGCCGCCGCATGTACTGGCAGCAAGGCGGCTGATTCCGCGTCGAACGCGGCGGTTTGCATGCAGCAGTCTGTGTCTGGTATGGCTGGCTCTGTTAGTGCACCTGGATGGAGAGCTACGCGCGCGCCCGCCAGAAGTCAGGACCTTTATGCCAGTTGGAGATGGATCAGCTGATCAGGACGATCAGCTGATTCCTGCTGGACTCCTGATTGGCTGAGTGGCTCGGGCGGGGCAGCAGAGTCCTGCAACTATATGTACAGCTTGCTTGCCAGTTGCTGGTTGTCTGCCATTGCGAACACTTACGTGGAAGCATACAGACCTTAGTCAGATCCAACAGTGTGTTTGAACCAGGAGGACCTGGGAATTCACACTGAGCCAGATGACTTTTGTATATCATCTGTGTTATTCTGTAGAATAGTTCCAGGGTGTTGAGATCACGGCCCTCACACCCCAGACTAGGAATACTGTATATCATCTGTGTTATTCTCTAGCATAGTCCCAGGGTGTTGAGATCACGGCCCTCAAACCCCAGTCTAGGGAACTGTATTATCATTTGTGTTATATTCCAGACTAGTTCCAGGGTGCTGAGAACACGGACCTCGCACCCAAGACTAGGGAACTGTATTATCATTTGTGTTATATTTCAGACTAGTTCCAGGGTGCTGAGAACACGGACCTCGCACCCAAGACTAGGGAACTGTATTATCATTTGTGTTATATTCCAGACTAGTTCCAGGGTGCTGAGAACACGGACCTCGCACCCAAGACTAGGGAACTGTGTTATCATTTGTGTTATACTCCAGACCTGCTTGTGACGCCCATCTTCCAGGGGTCACTAGCTACCGGGTCTTCTTGCTATCCAGCCTGGGACTCCGCCCCTTGGACGTCTCAGGCTGCCGCAAGATCTCTGCACTTCCCAAGGGAGGTATTTCTCATACTTCCAAGGACCACCTGCTCCTCGGGTGATCCTCACTCAAAGTACTACTGTTACACCAAACACCCACATACCTATAGGTGTCCAGAGGTTAGCGGTATATCTGATTATCAGTGATTCTGCAGATCATCAATAATCGTGTATATATCTGCATTCTTGGTGATACTGCAGATCACCAATAATCAGATTCTCTCTGCGTGCTGACACCGATCGTTACAGTTGTAACTTCATGAAATTATACTCAGCTGCTGAGATCAAACCCTCAGTTAGGGCTCGTTCCAAAATTTCGTCTCTTTTCTTGATTATCCTTGGGAATGGATTGTCACGTAATTTCATATATGTGTCCTTACAATTTAGCTGTCTCTCCATTTCTTTGAAATATGCCTCTTTGCTCCACAAGACAATATTACCCCCCTTATCACTCCCACGAATGACGATGTCATCTGCCTCCTTCAATTCAAGAACTGCCTGTCTCTCCAAGGGGGATAGGTTATCAAACCTAGGTCCCCAGTGTATGAACTCAAGGTCACGACTGACCAAATCAGAGAACACTTTAATGTTTTTATCCATGGAGAGTGGAGGCATGTATCTCAACCGTTTTTTAAGATCCGAGTAGACCACAGCATCATCCGTAGTTCCCTGTGAGGGGATGGGAAGGGGGCCTCCCTCATCCATCAATCCTTCTAGATCCTTCAAAAGTGACCTCTCCTCTAAGGACCTAATTGTTGATTCATGGTCTGGGGTTTCTTCAGGCAGAAAGGACAAATTCTCTTTTTTAGCGAACATCTTTTTAAACAAAACATTTCTCAGAAAAAACTGAAAATATTTATATGTATCAAAGGGGTCTCCTCCGCAGACAGGAGAAAAAGATAATCCCTTGTTGAGCACAGATATATGTTGTTCCTTTAGCTCAAATTTAGGCAAATTCACTATGTTCTTTCGGTCCTGTCTGTCTTCTGATTCCCCATATTTTTCTTTTCTTTGTGTGTTTTGCCTTTCCTGTATGGTTGTACCCTCTTCTTTAGAATGGGCTGTATTTCTTTGTCCCAATTCCTTCTCCCTCTGTGTCCTCAATAATTGGGTTTAGAATAGGATAGATCAAATTCTAGAACTAGTCTGGATTGCAGGGATGCTGTGAAGTGTACAATATTTGTGTTGGTGGTGCCTGAATAAGAGAAATAGGGTTCATGGATTAGGTGCAGATTGGTTATATGTATCCCGATAATAGGCATGATGAGAAGATTATTATGAAATGTGCATATGAGAATGCATGAAACTATTTGCAGGAGTGTATGCGGAGTAATATCTAGTGCTTGCAAAGTAGGTTTCAGTGAGGACAAGGGATAGATATGAGTATATAAATGCACTGTATATATGCTTCTGTGGGGATATTAGAACGAGGTGTTTAAATGAGATATTAAATAATAGAACAGTATGGAGGCAATAAATTGAAGCATTAAACAACTAAAATACATGCAGCCACTATGGAGATAATAAAAGGAGGCACCAAACAACTAAGCTACATACAGCACGAACTTTGTGTAATTGAGGAAGCAATATAGTGAGATATTCCATGGTTCTATGACACGCAGCAATGTTTCTGGACTATGTGTTCTTTTTAAAATACCAGGATAGTAACATGTGGAACGATGTCTAATTAGAGGTACAGAGCGCAGAATCAGAAGTGATCCAAAAAGAGGCGTGGATGGAAGACAGTTCTGTTTTAAATAGAAGAGGGTGTTCCCACTATCACCCAACCACAGCATCATCACACTGACGAAGCTCACGTTGGTGGGCGTAACGCGTATGTGGGCGTGGCCAATACGCTGGATGCGGGAAGCTGCTCCGGCGTCCATACAAGGGGACGCATGACACGCTACAAGCTGGCAAGTTATCACACATACAGGTACCTGTATACTGCGGGACGCCGCAGTAGGAAGCTCTGACGACCATCAGTTGTGGCAGCGAGAAGGTAATGCCTTTATGCTGAAGGGAGACACCCTGGAAGCCATACAGCTGTGTGGAGAGCCAGTGGGTATAATGGTGGTATGGTGTTCCGAGGAAGGACTTTGAATAACTCCATAAGGAAGCATTTAAAGATATGTTATTTGCAGAGGTCTGTCGCAGTTGTTGAAGATTTGAACCTGGACTGTGACATAATACTGCATGAGGAATTATCAAGCATGTATACTCCGGAGTAAATATAGATAAGTGGACTTGCTTTGGCAGAAGTGTTGTTATTAAGTTGCCTCCATTCCATTAGCCATTAGGGATTGGTTCAGTTCATGGTTGATGAATGCGGGTTGCATGTGTATGGTGTGACCAGGAGCGCTCCTGTTGAATCCAGCGTGGGATGGGATTTTAATAGGTGGGGGGTTTAAAGGGGTTGATTTTGTTGTTATTTACCTTTTGATACAATAAAGAATATTATAGTAAGTGAGTGGCAGTCCATTAGTGTATGTGACGGTTGAATAGTTGTTGGCCCCGCCTTCCCTCACAACGGTGAGGTTTTACTAATTAAGTGAATGATCTGTGCACCAGATTGTTTATTGTGCATATTTATACTGAGGTACCTATCCCTGACTTTCTATACAAAGGCAGATAGATATTCCTGACTGTCTATACGGAGGCATCTAATCCTGGCTACCTATACAGAGGCATCTAATCCTGACTATACCAAGGTACCTATTCCTGACTATCTAGACAGAGGCATCTAATCCTGGATATCTATACTGAGGTACCGATTTCCTGACTATACAGAGGCATCTAATCCTGGCTACCTATACTGAGGTACCTATTCCTGACTATCTACACAGAGTCATCTAATCCTGACTATACTGAGGTATCTAATCCTGACTATCTATACTGAGGCATCTAATCCTGGCTACCTATAAAGAGGCATCTAATCCTGACTATACTGAGGTACCTATTCCTGACTATCTAGACAGAGGCATCTAATCCTGGATATCTATACTGAAGTACCGATTTCCTGACTATACTGAGGCATCTAATCCTGGCTACCTATACAGAGGCGTTTCCTGCCGGGTACCACATTGCAACACCGTCCATGCCACCTGCATCAGCGTGCATCAGTGTGTAGCTGCATATGGAGGTCCGCCGTGTGTCATCCACCCAGCGCTCAGTGAAGCGTGGCTCTGAGCTGAAGCCCTGTGTTATCGACTTAGTAGCATCTTGAGACCAGATAGAAAGTGGTTGTCCCGCGCATGGGTGAGAGACTTCTGCTTTACAACGGTAGCTTCGTTTGTCTCTGAGCCGCAATGCCTTGTTTTTACACATGCTGCATTGCTTGCTTTTGTACACGCTTCATGGTGGCATAATCCTGACTGAGGTACCTATTCCTGACTACCTATAAAGAGGCATCTAATCCTGACTATGTATACTGACGTACCTATTCCTGACTATCTAGACAGAGGCATCTAATCCTGGCTATGTATACTGAGGTACTTATTCCTGACTATCTATACAGAGGCATCTAATCCTGACTATCAATACTGATGCATCTAATCCTGGCTACCTATAAATAGGCATCTAATCCTGGCTATCTATACAGAGGCATCTATTCCTGGCTATCTATACTGAGGTACTATCTATACTGAGGTACCTATTCCTGGCTATCTATACTGAGGTACCTATTCCTGACTATCTATACAGAGGCATCTAATCCTGGCTATGTATACTGAGGTACCTATTCCTGGCTACCTATGCAGAGGCATCTAATCCTGGCTATGTATACTGAGGTACCTATTCCTGTCTATCTATACAGAGGCACCTATGGTACCTAAACTGAGGTACCTATTCCTGACTATACAGAGGCATCTAATCTTGGCTATGTATACTGAGGTACCTATTCCTGACTATCTAGACAGAGATAACAATGAAGCAACTACCTTATTATCTTCGTGTATGTAGGTAGGCATAGGTAGGAGTCCCAGTATAGGTAGGTAGGCATAGGTAGGTGTCCCTGTAGTTAGCTAGGTATAGGTAGGAGTCCCAGTATAGGTAGGTAGGTGCCCCAGTAGTTAGCTAGGCATAGGTAGGAGTCCCAGTATAGGTAGGTAGGCATAGGTAGGTGCCCCAGTAGTTAGCTAGCCATAGGTAGGAGTCCCAGTATAGGTAGGTAGGCATAGGTAGGTGTCCCAGTATAGGTAGATAGGCATAGGTAGGTGCCTCAGTAGTTAGCTAGGCATAGGTAGGAGACCCAGTATAGGTAGGTAGGCATAGGTAGGTGCACACTCCCATGGACAAGAGCGCTCTGCTTTTGCACAGTTCACGGAGACTTGGTAGCAAGATCTCAAGAGGCGCACGGTGTGCCCATGTATGCGCAGAAAACCACGACTCAGCCGCAGGTCACGATCTTACGGAGGGTACAGCGGCAGCCTGGACTACAGCAGAACTTCAGCATGGAACCTGATAGACTACTATCGGCTGGAAGAAGCCCCAGGTGAGTAAATATTTTCTTTCTTAGGTCGCCTCATGTATCCTTTAATCCAGTCCAGTTCATCCATGCTGGGCATGCATGAGTATCGTCCACACATGCCCAATAGAACTAAGCTGCTCATGTACAGCATTTTCCTCTGTGCATGATCATCTTTGTTCTATTGGGTATACACCTAATCCATACCTGCACATGCTATACATGCAGGGGGCGTGACCACAAATAAGAGGGTCCTGAGCAGAAGCAGTGAGCTTAAGAAGGATCTGGGAAGCTTCTGGACCATCCAGAGGCTTCTCACTACTTACATTGCTGCCCATAATTATTCATACTCCTGGCAAATTGTGATTTAAAGTTACTTTTACTGAACCAGCAAATAATTTTTTAACGGGAAATGACATAGGTGTCTCCCAAAAGATAATAAGACAATGTGCAAGAGGCATTATTATGCCTCTTGTGTATATTTTATTTACATTTGAGTAAAAAGTGGCCAGTCCAAAACTATTCATACCATCCTCAATAATCAATAGAAAACCCTTTATTAGCTATTACAGCAATCAACCGCTTCCTATAATTGCAGACCAGCTTTTTGCATGTCTCCACAGGTTTTTTTGCCCATTTGTTTAGCAATGAGCTACAAATCTTTCGGGTTGGAGGGTCTTCTTGCCATCACCCTGATCGTTAGCTTCCTCCACAGATTCTCAACTGGATTCAAGTCAGGGCTCTGGCTGGGCCACTCCAAAACGTTAACGTTGCTGTCTGCTAACCATTTCTTCACCACTTTTGCTGTGTTTTGGGTCACTGTCATGAAATTACCACTGGTGCCCAAGGCCAAGTTTCTCTGCAGACTACCTGATGTTGTCATTGAGAATCCTCATGTATTGCTCTTTTTTCATGGTGTTGTTTACTGTGATTAGGTTCCCTGGTCCATTGGCTGAAAAACACATCCAAAACAATAGGTTCCCACCACGTTTGTCAGTGGGGATGGTGTTCTTTGGGTTGAAGGCTTCTCCTTTTTTTACTCCAAACGAAGGAAACATCACTGTGCCCAAACAATTCAAATTTTGTTTCATCTGACCATAATACAGAAAACCAGAAGTTTTCTTCTTTGTCCAGAAGAGCATTTGCAAAGGCCAAGTGAGCTTTTGTGTGCCTTATCTGGAGAAATGGCGTCCTCCTTGGTCTGCATCCAGGGAACCCAGCAGTGTGCAGTGTCTATTGGATTGTCTGTCTTGAGATACTGCTACCAGCAGACCCCAGATTCACCAGGATGGCCTTGATGGTAACCCCTGGATTCTTTTTCACCTCTCTCACTATCCTCCTGGCCAGCACAGGTGTCACTCTTGGTTTCCTACCACGTCCTCTGAAATTTTCCAAGGTGCAGTGCACTGTAGACACTGGAACTTGAAAACATTTAGAAATGGCCTTGTAGCCCTTTCCTGACTTTTAAGCAGCCACAATGCCCAGCCGCTGGTCCTCACTGAGCTCCTACGTCTTAAAGGGATACTGTAGGGGGGTCAGGGGAAAATGAGTTGAACTTACCCGGGGCTTCTAACGGTCCCCCGCAGACATCCTGTCTTGGCGCAGCCACTCACCGATGCTCCGGCCCCGCCTCCGGTTCACTTCTGGAATTTCAGACTTTAAAGTCTGAAAACCATTGCGCCTGCGTTGCCGTGTCCTCGTTCCCGCTGATGTCATCAAGAGCGCACAGCGCAGGCCCAGTATGGACATTCATCTGCAGATCAGACAATTATCTGCCGATCTGAAGATCCAACCTGGTGGATCTGATCTACAGATAATTGTCCGTTAAACAAGGTGTGTACGAGATCTGCAGATATCATAGACTTTGAATGCATTTTGCAGGAACGGATCTTTTGCAGTAACAGATCTTTTGCAGATACTGATCTGTTGCATGTGTACAGCATCTTTGTGTGCAGCATCTTGCAAAGATTTCTATCTGATGGGGAGTTCAGCTCCATAGAATAGACTGTGTAGGTATGGCTCTCATACTACATGAAAGGGGGTAAAATTGGTCTGTGATCTTTCATTTTTATCCGACGTGTGTACGCACCTTTAGGCTAGGAACACACTTAGCAGAATCTCATGCGTTTTTCCCATAGCATATAGTGAAAAACACATGCTATTTTGCTGTGTTCCCAGCTTTAGGCCCAGTGCACACCAAAACCGCTAGCAGATCCTCAGAACGCTAGAGGTTTTAGGAGCAGATTTCAGAGTGATTCTAGGCATGTTTAGAGAGGTTATCTTCTAAACATGCCTAGAGTTTTTTGGAGCGTTTTTGTGTAGCAGATTACAAATATTGTTACAGTAAAAGCTGTTACTGAACAGCTTCTGTAACAAAAATGCCGGAAAACCACTCTGAACTAGTGGTTTCCAGAGCGGTTTGAGCTTTTCCTATACTTTACATTGAGGCAGAAACGCTTCTGCAAACCGCAAACATGCAGCAGGAGGCACGTTTGCGGTTTGCTACAAACCTCAAACCGCTGGTGTGCACCATCCCATTGAAATACATTACCCAAGCGTTTTCACAGGCGGATGCCGTTGGCGGAACGCTGCTAAAACCGCTCGGTGTGCACTGGGCCTTAGTCGTGACTGTCCACAAACTAACTGCAAAGAGCTGCTGTTTTTCACCTGTTTTGATTAAAATCACTGTTCCCAATTATTCAGGGTAATTAGGATGCTTTAGAACAGCTTGGACTATTTGGAGTGGTATCAAACTGTGGATTTTTGTGGAGTATAAGCACTTGTGGTAAATGCCATGTTATGGGGCATGCCGGTCGTTTTGAATGAGACTTAATCACATCTGTTCGGTTGCTGCTGGACATGCTTGCTTAGCAATTGCCTTTCTATGCTGCTTCCCTTTATTGCCTAGCCCTCTGCAGGTGGACTGTAATTTGTGATCCATACGGGGTACCCCAAAGCCTGACCTGTGTGTATGGGGAGGTGTGTCAGTGTGGTTGGTAGTGAGCCTTGGTTATAATGACAACAGCGCTGTTGCACTTTTAGCTCCGTTGTCTGATGCATTACTGGTCTCGTTTTCATGTATAAGCAATAAAGATTTTTTTCAATTTTGCATACACCGGTGTGTCCTCAGGTGCCTTTGATGCATAATTATACCATTTATGTTCCTCTTTTTCCTGTTCCCCCTTCCCAGTCACACGTTTAGAGAGGTTATCTAAACATGCCTAGCGGTTTTTGGAGCGTTTTTGTGTAGCAGATTACAAATATTGTTACAGTAAAAGCTGTTACTGAACAGCTTCTGTAACAAAAACGCTCTGAACTAGTGGTTTCCAGAGCCTTAAGGTGCGTACACACATGCGACTATAGTCGTTTGTAACGATCGTTCCCCGATCTTTACCAACGACGATCGTTACAAAAAACGAACCACCGACTATTAAGGCAAACGACGAACGAGCCAAATCGCTACAAAAGAAAGTTCTGTCTCGGCGGATTTTAACCAACGACGATCGTTTGCAAAAGTAGTACATCGTTGGAAACGATCGTTCGTACTAGGCTTGACATGCGCATTTCACTATTTCTCCATGGAACTTCTCATTTTTATGCGCAGGCGCAATAGTTGCTTTCTGTGATGTAACGTTCGTTCTAACGATCAGATCGTTACACACCTTTTAAAACTACCTTTACTTAGGTCGTTCTTTCATCAACTAAAAGTTCGTTCGTCGTTCTTAACGAACGATCGTTGTCGCATGTGTGTACGTAGCATAAGTCATGACTGTCCACAAACTGTAAAGAGCTGCTGTTTTTCACCTGTTTTGATTAAAATCACTGTTCCCAATTATTCAGGGTAATTAGGATGCTTTAGAACAGCTTGGACTATTTGGAATGGTATCAAACTGTGGATTTTTCCACAGACTGTGACAGTTTGTGAAGGGTATGAATAATTTTGGACTTGACACTTATCGCTCAAATGTAATAATAATAATTTTCCAAAATAATGCCTCTTGTAATTAATTGTATTATCTTTTGGGAGACACCTATGTCAAAAAATTACTTGCTGGTTGAATAAAAGTAACTAAGTCAAAATTTGCCAGGGGTATGAATGATTATGGGTAACACATTAGGTATCAAAATATAGGAAACGCATAGTGACGTAGGACGTAACTCTGGGTGTGCGGGAAGAGGAAGCGACCTGCCGGTTGGAGTATGCAGTTTGTCTGCCAATTGGGGGCAGTTCAGCCGCTTGCCACGGCTATCCTGCTGTGACATTACTCTGTTTTGGCATGCGCAATCCTCATCCTTCCACCAGGAGTTAAGTATATTACTTTGATGTTCACATTAAAATGTAATACACTACATGGGCTTGTGGTTTCTTGTTTGCAATAATCCCTCACCTGATCATCTGCAGCCGTATGTATAGCGTATATTTAGAGCAAAGTGAGAGACTACTCTCTTTCTGTGTGGACATTGGGCCATTTTATTCATGTTGGAGAAGTGAATCTAAACCAGCCAAATATTACTGGATTGACTCTGTGGGCTATTATAAAAGCGCTGAGTTTTCTGTTTGTGGTGATCAAAATACCTGCTTACCAATTACTAATCAGGTGGCACTACACATCACAAATGTAACTCATACAATATTTCTACAACCCCACATTTATAACATCTTTCTGGTTCATAGGGAGCTGGTCACATGGTGGCAGGAGACAAGCCTGAAGCAACTCTCATCCTATTCCGTCATTTCATCATCAATGAGCCATTCTAAATCACCCCCACTCCATGGCACAGCCCAGCACATGGCTGTTACACCAGACTTTTCTGGATTCTGGGGGAAATGTTTTTATATGTGTTATTATCAATCATATTAGTTTGCTTTTTCTCGGCCATGGCAAGTCCATGAAAGGGGTTATTGTTTTTTAGAATGATTAGATCTGCATCAATAAAATTTTGCTGTTGGACAAACACAAATCTGTGCTGGTATTTTTCCCCAGATGTGAAGGTCATCATCGTGTTGCCTTCATACCATGTTTTTCATTGTTTGACATAATCTCAATGGACTTCCTGTCAATTGCTTAAAGGGAACCTGAAGAGAAACGGATATGGAGCCTGCCATTCTTCCTTTTAAACAATACGCAGTTCCCATTCATTAATCCAAGTCCCTTTGTGAATGACCGCAGCCATCAATGAGACAGCGCTACCATTCACAAAAACATTCACGCATCACTTCCTCTATGCATAGAAATACTACCCATAAGAAAGTAAGCGGTGAGTATATCTTGTGAACCAAATAAAAAAAAATATATATATTACAGCTACATTTTTTTTCAGTAAAGGACTTATTTAGAACTTTTTACATTTTAAATTAACCCTTGACCTCACACACTCTACTAGTTACACCCCCCCCCCCCCCCAAAAAAAAATGTTTAAAAAAAAAAAACCCCACACATGAATAGTTACCATAGGGACTGAACTTTTTTTTTAACAGTTATGTTAAGAGGGTAGATAACTATTACTTTTTAAATTATGGGTTTTTAATTAGGGATGGCCACAAAACTGAAAAAAAAATGCACCTTTATTTCCAAATAAAATATTGGTGCCATACATTGTACTAGGGAAAAAAAAATGTTTTAAACCTTGCAATAACCGGGACAAATGAAAGTCTAATTGGTGGCGAAAAAACACAAGCTATAGATTGTTTTGTTGTGATAAGTAGTAATAAAGTTATAGGCGAATTAATGGAAGGAGTGCTGACAGGTGAAAATTGCTCTGGATTTTTAAGGGCAAAAACCCTTGGAGGTGAAGTGGTTAAAGGACAACTGTAGTGAGAGGTGTGTGGAAGCTGCCATAATTTACTTTTAAGCAATACCAGTTGTCTGGCTGGTCTGCTGATCTTCTGCCTCTAAAGGCCCATACACACGTCGGGTTTGCGCGAACGACGGCTCGTTTGAACGTTCCGTCGTTCGCACGTTTCCGCATGAAATCCGGCGTGTGTACAGACTATCGTTCGGGAGATAAGACTGGTTACCAGCGATCCGCCCGGCGGATCGTTGGTAACCAGTCTTATCTCCCGAACGATAGTCTGTACACACGCCGGATTTCATGCGGGAACGTTCAAACGACCCGTCGTTCGCGCAAATCCGACGTGTTTATGGGCCTTAATACATTTAGCCACAGCAAGAAGTTTTAAATCAGGATGATACCATTTAGCCACAGATCAGGTGTTTGACATTCTCAGATCTGACAAGATAAGCTGCATGCTTGTTTTTGATGTCAATTAGATACCACTGCAGACAAATAGGCCAGCAGAACTGGTATTGTTGGAAATACATTTGGCAGCTTTCACATACCTCTCGCTACAGTTGTCCTTTAAGTCAAAACATCATGACAGGAATCAACTCACTACAGAAATGGCAGCCCCATTTTACTCACTTTGAACACAAAACCGTTAAATAAGGCTAGTGCTGACTAGCTCAGCATTGTCATATACCCACTATCCTCCACGGCACCTATCGGTAGGATAGCAGGGTGAGGCCTCCCTCTCCAAAGCACTGGCACAAGATTCTATTTTACAACCTACCAATAGACTAATCACTCCAGTCCCATTCTGAACTCTGCTCAACTCTCTCCTTGCTCAAAATGCTGCTTCTGTTCACTGGCTGCTAATTACCCACAGGATCCAAGGCAAACCAACCACAAACCCCTCTTCACATATAACCTTCTGCTAGAATCTTACATTTACTGTACCCATACAGGACTTTTCATGAGCTTCTTCCCTTTTCAACAACATTCATCAGTCTGTGGCAGCCAGGACTGGAGATGGTCAGGGGCACAAAAAAATGTTTTTGCTTGCATGACGCTTAGAACTGGACCAATCAACATTTATTTCCTGTAGATTTTGACTGGTCCAATGCCAAGCAGCATACAATATGTACAAAATTTAGAATACAGAACTAGAAATGTCAGCATCTCATTGGAGGACTCTAAACAGGACTGAACAGGTGCCATGGTCCTGACTGTGTGGGAGAAAGGCACTAGAGTGGCAAAGAGGAAGCCTCAACCACCAAAGCTACTGACAGGAGCAAAAGCCACAAACTAGTACTGAGGGAGACAGTTGTATCCTAAAGCATGGTACACCCCTTGATTTATTTATGGATTGGCCAATTTCGCCATTTCCATATACAGCAAAGTCCCCAGTAAACAGGACAAGCGGGGGATTGCCCAATACATGTGCTTGAGCAACTATCCAAAAAAAAGCACAAACCTTCCCCCAAAATACTCAAGTCTCCAGTCTTCCTACAGTATAGAAAGCAGCGGGTTACCCAAGATGCATTGGGTAACGTGACATGCTTGCTTCCATGCATAGATGCTGAAAAGCCGCAAGGAGCTGCAGGAAGGCTATATAAGACATCGCTGGTGGCTTGGTACTTTAAGGGCTTTCCCTCAGGCATACCGGTTAGTTCAGACTTCTGGTTAATAGGGAATTTACTGTAGTATGGGACCATTGCATTTTGAACACTACGTAAATATTGCATACGTGGCTATTATACTAAACAGAGGTGGTAAAAAATTGGCCAATCAAAACTGGACAAGTATACCAGACTTGAGGCTTATATAATGAATATGCTGCATCAGAAAATCAGTTGCTGGCCAGTGGTGTCGCTGAAACAACTAAAACCTCTAAGTCACAGAGGCGTTGAGCTAGTAATCAGACCTGCATGAGTTATATGCTCCGTTCTTTGCCTGAGGAAACAGGATATGCCGGCAAAATGCATTGCACCTTCTGGAGCATGTAAATAAATGTATAGTGTGTGTTTGGAGCAGGGAAGTCCACCTTGGCCTCCTTATTTTAAAAGGGAACTTCAGCCTAAACAAACATACTGTCATTAAGCTACTTTAGTTATGTTAATTAGAATAGAGAGGTAATATAATTTTTGACCCACCCTGTTTTAAAAGAACAGGCAAATGTTTGTGATTCATGGGGGCTGCCATCTTTGTCATGAGGCAGCCATCTTTTTGGTTGAAAGGAGGTGACAAGGAGCAGGAGACACAGTTCCAACTGTCCTGTGTCCTGATTACCCCTCCCAGCTGCACACGCTAGGCTTTAAATGTCAAATTCAAAATGTAGAAAAAAAAAAAAAAATTGCACCAAAACAGCAGAACGAGAGCAACATCAGAAATCCCATCATGCTTTGCACAGCATCAGGGGAAAAAAGCCCGGGCAGTTTTCTTCTGTGCAGCTAAAAATGAGGCTTGGATAAGAGAAACAAAGTTCTGATGCTGTGAAACTGTTGAAGAAACACCAGGCCTTTTCAGCGCTGCTGAGTCGAATTTTAGTCCGGAGGTTCACTTTAAGTGTTTTAGTCATCTGTTCGCTTGTACAATATTTGATTCCACCCTTAGTGGAGGGGATTTGGCCCCTTTCTTCCGATCTACAGAGAGCTACTTAACCCTGAGTGGGGGCAGATCTAATCTGCCCACCTGCATTTACAGTTGTTGCCTGGATGGTAATTCTGGTTTGTATTAGCACATACTTGCTTTACCATTTCCACATTGGCAGTACATACTAAACTATATTAGGCTCCCAGTGTCTCCACTTTCCCCTTCAATTTTGGTTGGCCAATTTTACCACTTCAAGTATGAAGGGCAACAGATTTTGAACACTGAACAGATTGTGTAAGTAAGCTTGCATACTACATGGGGGTATTAAAACTGGTCAGTGATTAGCCAATCAAAAAGGTGTACCAGTCTTCAATGGCAACACATCCAATGCAGCACAATGCACTGCTGCATGCATTTTCACCTCACAACCGATCAATTGCCATTACATTGAGAATGGCACAGGATCTGCACCAGATGGCCCCAAATCATTCTCCTCTACATGTGTTCTGAAGGCGATGCTAAGACAATAAACACACGCCACACTATGACAAACAGAGCATTTATACAACTCAAGTGCTTCAATGGAAAATCCACAAGGCTAAAACAGGAATCTGAAAAGTAAAATGAAATGCAATAGAACAGACGAGGGATCACAGTACACATAACCGTATTTTTTTCCCCCTTCAGACATCTGGGTACAAAATAGGCACAAAGGTACAGTCAGTCTTCATCCAAATAATGGTACATTTGCGATAAAGGGGGCTGCGGTGACCACTGGGGCTGTTGCAGTGACCGGGAGGCCAATGGCTTGGGACAGATAGTAAGCGCATGAATTGTGGAGGGGCGATTTCTCTGCAGGGTCATCTTTGGCTTGTAGATGGTGCTCAGTATCTGTAGTGGTCCGGTTTGAATGGTCCCTCCTTCTCCAGGCCGAGGTACTTGGCTTGCTTGTCTGAGAGCTTAGTCAGTTTCACCCCAAGCTTATCTAAGTGGGCAGCTGCCACGGCTTCATCAAGCTGCATGGAAAAGCAATAATTTAAGTAACCAGCAATACAACAGGTCTAAATTAATACATTGTTGAACATTTTCTTTACTAAAAACACTGGTCACAAGATTATCCTTGCAGGAGGCTGGAAGAGAAATTAAGCATACATTTCAGTAGCAAAGGGCATCTTGTCAGCAACTTCCTGTAGGCATAGTCATGTGACCCCCATCCATGGACAATGAAAGTAAAGGTGGCCACTAATGATCCAATCTTTTTCATCCAATTTTACCAAATCTATGTAGTAGAAGGGTAAATTGGGTGACTATATTGAATGGGTCATTTAGGCAGTTACCTTATTACATAGAAATGGTAAGATTGGAGGAAAAAGATTGGATCATTAATGGCCACCATCCGGCTTCTCATCTCCAAAAACAAAATTGCTATGCAACAAGGAGAGACTGCTGTTAAATTTAGATACACATCACAGTATGAATATTGTAAATAGTAAGATGCCAGACGGGTGCGTCAGTCTCTGCAGATGAAACATATAAGTTTGAGAACATTCTTGCAATGTATAGCTCTGAAGAACAGATTGGAATGATAACACACAAAACCTAGAATATCACTTTAACCACTTGAGGACCAGAGGGTTTATACCCCCCTAGTGACCAGGCCATTTTTTTTACAATTCTGCACTTCACAACTAACAGTTTACTGCTCGGTCATACAACATAGCACACAAATGAGGACCACCACACCCCTTGCTCCTCCCTTAAATTGGCCCTACATTACACATTATGGCAGGGATTAGATTGTGAGCCCGTCAGAGGGACAGTTAGTGACAAGCCTATCCTCTGTGCAGCGCTGCATTAGATGGCAACACTATACAAATACATTTTCTTAAATAACGATTGCAGCCTGCCAGCACTGACTAGCCACTGGCAGGCTGCTCACTGTGCCCCGCAGTGTTTACCGACGGGAGCTCCCATCTAATCGCGCTACTCCCGAGATCACGCCATATGGAGCGACCGAGGAATGAGAGAGCCACTCTACGGCCTCCATCCTGCGTTAGGCGATTGCAAAGTCCTGTTCACAGTGCTCAATTGCGTTGCAGAATAATTCTACATGTCAACTCACTGCCCATACAATCCTATTGGGCTGTTCACAGTAACGGGTCGTGTTAGTTTAACTTGATACATGCAGGTTTCGCATTAAAGTCTATGGCCAGTCTCCACCACACACACACACGCGCACGCACGCACGCACGCACGCACGCACACACACACACACACACACACACACACACACACAATGCAACTGACCACCGAACCTAGCTCAAGGCAGGGGTTGGCATCATGTTATTTTATTTCCATTATAATCTTTGGCTTCTCCAGGACTCACCTTCTTTGGCAGGAAGTACACTCCCATGGGATATTTGTCAGTGTTGGTCCATAGCTCAATCTGGGCCATCACCTGGTTGGTAAAGGAATTGCTCATGACGAAGCTAGGGTGCCCCATCGCACACCCCAAATTCACCAAGCGGCCCTCAGCGAGAAGTATAATGTGGCGGCCATTTTTCATAAGGTATCGATCCACCTGTTCAAAAAGGCATAAGCGTTTAGCATCAATACGTATCAGCAAAGCTATCCAACTGATTGTAGAATTACAGCATACATCAGCACCGGAGAACGACACCATCACTAGTGGAAACCGGGAATACAGATATCCTACATGCCTGTCAGTCACTGGAGCAACCACCACACTTCCCCCTCCCCCCCCAGGTCGCAGTACATAGAGCCCTGCAGCATGTAGGAAAGAGGGAGGGGAGGTGGGTGTTAGGTGGCCCTCAGTGGCTGGGGATCAACGCAGGTGTCAGCCAGAAGCTACCTGCTTTGTTTGCTTAGTAAACAGCCTTTTCGCCTGTTCTTTGAATAAGAATCACATTTTATTTGGCCAAATAAAGTTTGCACTTATAGGAATCAGACTTAAGACACAAACCATACGATACAATGACAAACAGCATAGAGATTATTCAGGGACTGTGTAGGCGTTAAAGTGGTAGCAAACAGAGTGAGAAGCATTCACTTTAAGGCCCCATTCACACTTACAAAACGCTAGCGCTTTTGCTCTGGCTTTTTTTTGGAGATTAACGCCACACTTGGGGCGATTTCACGGCTATTGCGATTAGTGCTTCTATAGCACTAAACACGATAGCCGAGAAATCGCCTGAAAATGGTGCAGGATACAAATTTTTTTTGAGCAATTTGCGTTAAAAATCGCCGGCGATTAACGCAAATCGCCCAAGTGAGAACAGGCCCATAGGTTATTATTGCACTGGCGCTTGAGCATTTTGCCGAAATCGCCGGCAAACCGCTCTAGTGTGAATAGGGCCCAAGTTCTGTAATGCTTTCAACCCTAGTTTAGCGTGGCTCTGCATTAAGCATAGCTACCACCTAAGGGCTGGTTCACACTGCAAGCGCTTTTCTAAGCGCTAGCAATTTCAAAGACTCTTGCTAATGTAAAGCTATGGGTGTGGTCTCATTTGATTTTGTAAAAATCCACCGTACCATTGCATTAGCAAGAGCATTTCAAGTCGCAAGTGGAAGTGCAAACTTGGTTGTACGGATTTACCAAATCTATGCAGTATATATGGCCAAGAGCCTTTTGGCTTCAGTAGATTTGCACAGGAGTCTGAATATTTAAACTGCCATTCTGCTTTGAAAGGTCAGCAATGGCTGCCTCCATAAAGCAACAATGGAAGAGAATAACTGGCAAGCATTGCTTGGTAAGGCATGAAGTACAGATGTAACATAAGCATGCGTTCTAGATTAGAGCATGGGTTACCTGTGGTTTGATGTTCACTTTCTTTACGGCGTTCTCATTCAACCATTTCACATCCAGTTCACAGTCAAAGTGGCCAATGTTGCAGACAATAGAATCGTCCTTCATGTGCTCAAAATGCCTGAAAGACACAGAAGACAAAGTTTAACCACTTCGCCTTCAGACCGTTTTACCAACCAATTCCAGTATGAAAAAAAAAAAAAAAGTTACCGAGAGGGGGGAGGAGGGGGGGGGGGGGCGGGGAGAAACACACCCCACACTGTCTGGCCATTTCTACCGTTTGTGACAGGAACATAATCTATGTTCATTTTGTGATCAATTCTGGTGAGGATATTTGGATCTGAAATAATTCTATGGTGTGTATTTTTCACTATGAACTGAGAAAATAAAAGTATTTTTAAACAGTAAGAAAAGAAAAAAAAATATAAACATTGGCTCAGGGAACACTTCTTCCCTTTTCACCAATTAGTGCTGCAGCAGACAGCGCTGGAGGTGTGCACAGGCGCAAGCCCAATCGTGCACAGCACTGCTTCTGCTACAAGACTTAGATATAAGTCCTCATAGCCTAAATGAAGTCAGAGGATATAGATATACTGTGGTGGTAGATAGTGGTTAAAGAGGGAAAATTCAATTTGAAAGAGCTCCATATTTACATTTGTAAGTGTACTACACAAGCCATTTGAAATTACAGAATATAGATAATGTTCAAAAAGGGCTACTCACAAAAGGTGGGTTGCAACAGGGGCAACCAACCACACGAAGCAGGTGGAGATCTTGATCCCGACTCCACTCGGGGTGTTACAATGGGACTGAATACGGTCGCTCTCGACAAAAAGTACTGGTTCTCACAATAGTGTCTACCATGTGAAACCAGGTGGGGGTCCCCTTCAACCTCTGTGGTATGGGAGTTTTATCACAACCTGTGTGCCGCTTTATCAAATATAATCAAACGGTGTAGTGGTTAGCTCTCTCGCCTTGCAGCGCTGGGTCCCTGGTTCGAATCCCAGCCAGGGCACTATCTGCAAAGAGTTTGTATGTTCTCTCCGTGTCTGTGTGGGTTTCCTCTGGGCACTCCGGTTTCCTCCCACATTCCAAAAACATACGGATAAGTTAATTGGCTCACCCTAAAAAATTGGCCCTAGACTACAGTACTTACACTACATAATATAGACATATGGCAATGGTAGGGATTAGATTGTGAGCTCCTTTGAGGGACAGTTAGTGACAAGATAGATATATAGATAGATAGATAGATATACACACACTGTACAGCGCTGCGTAATATGTCGGTGCTATATAAATACTAAATAATAATAAAATAATAATATAACATTGTATTCTTTATATTTCATGAATTTGTTTTTTTTGTTTTTTGTTTTTTTTTAGGTCAAAGTCTCAAAGTTATTGTTGAAATGGATTTATAATCAGTTCTTGCATAATCAGTTCTAACAACTTGCCTACTGTGTAATGCGAAAATACTTTGAACTTTTCTCACACTGAAGGATTAAAGTCTAGCTGAAATATTCTGCAAAGCAAGTGAATTAGCTCATAACCTAGCAAAAAGTGAAAGTGAACAGCAGATTCCATTGCAGAAATGATTTTCTGATGTAATTTGCAACACACCTGTAGGTTAATCAGCAGGGTTAGCTTTGTTTAACTCTATAAAGGCAGAAGCTACAGGACAGACTGTTCTATGCATTGCCCTGCTATGCTATACTGCTTCTAGGCCAGGAGTGTCAAATACAAAGTGGGCCGAAATTGTACACTGGGACCGAGTCGCGGGCCGATCTGACTGTATACTTGCCACCACCCTCATAAAGTTCTCAGGTGCGTAAGTGCCACCCCTCCATCCCCTATACCAGTGTTGGCTAACCTTTCAGAGGCAGAGTGCCCAAACTGCGACCTAACATCAACTTATTTATCACTGAGTGACAATTGGGGGGGGGTTGGGCCCAAAAATGGGCATGGTCATGACATTGTATGGGCGGATCTAATGTAATGATGTAACAGCAAGGCATAAGAAAGCAGCGTTTCCACCATGTTGTGGTAAAACGAGGATTCGCATCATGGGTGTGCAGAAACTGTGTGAGGCTATTTAGTAGTATACCGTAACCTCAGAGCATCAAATATAGCCAGCTATGACCATTAAATAATAAATGCAGCAACAGTTACCCCAGACACCAGAAAATAAACGCAATGTGGGCAACATTTCAGCAGAAAATAAATGCAGTGGGCCACATTTCACCTGAAAAAAATAAAATAAAAAATAATAAAGGAGGAATATACTCACCTGACAGAAGTCTTCTGTCCCGGCCGGCCTCTGGCGCGCAGCTCCTCCGAGATCTTCCTCCTGCAGTCTCCAGCGCTGACAGGCAGAGCTACGGGAAGATGGCGCCCGAAGCCCTGTACTGGAGACACAAATAGTCTCCAGTACAGGGCTTCGGACGCCATCTTCCCGTAGCCCTGCTCTGCCTCCCGGGAGACTGCGGGCTGGAGCGGGGCTGCGGGCTATGAACTGGCACGGTGTCTAGAAGACGCTGCAGCCAGTTCATAGCGCAGCAGCGTTGGGGTGCCAGCAGATTCGGCTACATGTGCCGGGTCTGGCACGTATGCCATAGGTTCGCCAACGCTGCCCTATACAGTTCCCTGGTGTCTGGCGCTTTCCCCTACCTCTCCATAAGGCTTCTCTAGTGTTCTAGAGCTTCACCTCCAATATAGCTTCCCTGGTGGTCTAGAGGGGGCCAAACAATGCAAAGTGGGGAAACCACTTGGGGGCCAAATTTAATAAAAAAAAATGTAATGGCTCGGAGGGCCAGATTTGGACATGCATGTTCTAGATACTGGTATATATGTATGCATTATTTTCGGTGGTCGGAGGAAAATGTTAGCAGATATTTTAGCAATTAGCATCTTAATCATATCCTTATGTCATTTTTGTATATTATCACAAGAATACATTGTATTTAGTGACAAGTCTGTCCACATGTTCTATTTATTTCAAACTGGGGTATGCTGAAACAAATATGCAAGCTTAGTGGTTTATAATCCATGTTACAGTATTAACGCTAAAACACAAGTTGCACTTCCTACAGGTTAGTAATGCTATATAATGTATAGGAGCTGACAACTTTACCCCTATTGGCAAGGCAGTAGGACACCATATTCCTTTGCAACAGCTGTACACAGGTGGCGATGTCACACGCCATGGGACTGTCCTGTTTAGCAGGTCGCAGAATGTGCACAAGTGCCGACACAGAGAGAGAGAGAGAGAGAGAGAGAGAGCGAGAGAGAGAGAGTGTGTGTATGTATATATATATATATATATATATATATATATATATATATATATATATATATATATATATATATATATATATATATATATATATATATTAATATATATTAGAGATAGATCTCAATACTCAGAACCCTTTAAAGGGAACCAGAGACTAAGCACCCTCATGTATTTTACCATATATATCAGTGGGAACATTAGAGAACACACCTGCCCTGCTCTCTGTTTCATTATTACCTGTTCAGATTGCTTCTCATCAGCCCTGATAAAATCCCCGACTGAGCACTCAGTCTGGCTTTGCTGAGGAATCTTTATAGCAGAGTCTGTCTTCTGTGTTGTCTTTTCAAGGCCAAGCCTAACCCCTTGCGGCTCTGCTCAGGAATCATAGCTGAGTCATAGCAAAGCCAGACTAAATGCTCAGTCAGGAATTTTATCTAGACTGATAAGAAGCAATCAGAACAGTAAATAATGCAACAGAGCAGGGTAGGTGTTTTCTCTAATGTTCCCACTGATATATGGTAAAATACATGAGGATGCTTTGTCTCTGGTTCACTTTAAAGGGAACTCCAGGGACAATTGGTATTAGGTTTGCAAGATATATACATGGAATTTAGCAAGTAACCAAATACAATGATAAAAAAGGTTTGGTTTCTGCATTTAGCATTTATTACTTTGCATATCAGGAAGTGCAAGAATCTCATTAGGGCAGCACGGTGGCGTAGTGGTTAGCACTCTCGCCTTGCAGCGCTGGGTCCCTGGTTTGAATCCCAGCCAGGGCACTAACTGCAAAGAGTTTGTATGTTCTCTCCGTGTCTGCGTGGGTTTCCTCCGGGCACTCCGGTTTCCTCCTGCATTCCAAAAACATACAGATAAGTTAATTGGCTTCCCCTAAAAAATTGGCCCTAGACTACAGTACTTACACTACATAATATAGACATATGGTAATGGTAGGGATTAGATTGTGAGCTCCTTTGAGGGACAGTTAGTGACAAGACAATATATATATATATATACACTGTACAGCGCTGCGTAATATGTCGGCGCTATATAAATACTAAAAATAATAATAATACAAGACAAGTCTAGGATACTAAACCCTTCTTGCCAGGCTTCACAATGGCGCAACATGCACCTATTTCACTTTTCCGGGTTGCGCAGCCAGTGACGCAACTCGCTTTTGTTGCAGTGGGTCACGTGAGGAAGCGAAGCCACGCCTACCAGTAGACAGAGGAGCTACGCGTCCCATTTGCTGAGCTGTAGCAGCTCGTTTAGCCGCCGGTGGAGCTGAGTGAGGGGACAGCAGCAGGCATGGCGGGCCGGGTAAGTGACAGCGTCATCTTCCTTCTTCCTGTACGTTGTCCCTGGCAACACAGCCCACCAGGCAATGCCAGTCATGTCTGCTAGTCATTCACTCCTCTATGGGGAAGATAGGTGTGTATTGGAGCAGAGGCTCAGTGTCACTGGCTCTGTCACTGCAAGCCCAGCAGTTGTGTGACAATAGCTGATGACAAGTGCAACCAGCTCACACAGCAGCCAGATTACTATAGCTGCATATCTGAGTCCTTTCTGCTTTCCCCACTTGCATAAAGATGCTGTGTACCACTCTTGGAGTGCTTAGAGGGTGCATAAGCAGACATATTATTTTAGAAATGTATACAAATGCAAAGCCGTGACTAGAGATGTTACATCTAGTTTATCTACATCTCTTTTTTTTTATTGTATTTTTTCTTTCCCTGGAATTGAAATGAGCAGGAGGGACTGGACCAGTATTTTGCACAAGGTTATTGACATTTCCAAGCCATTGATTGGTTAAGCTGTCAGTGGATCATTATCTTCTGAACCTGTTTACCCCTGTGCAAAGTTTTGATTTGGCCCTGCTAATTTCAGTTCCTGCTAATTCAGAAAAACAAGTAGTATTGCTTTTGTACACAAATCCGCATACAAATGTGGTGTTTTGACATTGATTACCAGTAAATGTGATTGACTGATCACCAAGGTGATGGGAATTGGTTGGAGGGATTATATAGGAGGTGCTTGTGGCAGTGTGTTCTGTCTAGGTTCCTTGCTGATGTGCCTGTGTGTTATGCATTAGCATTTAGGTGAAGTCATGTGACGGACTGTTGTGTCATCACTAGCTCTCTACATAGCCAGGTCACTATGGAATAGCAGGAATGGAAATATTACTCTTCAGAAAGGAGCACTCTTTCTCCTCCAGTCATTTTTCCCCTTATTCCATTAATATTGTATAATTTGCTGCTTCTGTGTTGCCATTTCCCCTGTGGTAGATGTAGCGCGTCTATATCAGTTGATTTTTTTTTTTTCTACTGGCTGTTAGATGGAGATGTGAGCTTCCAAAGGCATTCTCTGCTCAAGGCTGATCCTCTCATGGTCCAGCCTGGCTGTGTTCACTCTCTAGTATGGCCTGGGGTTGTGGCATAGTGTTTTTGGGGGGTTTCTTTGCCTGCAGATGGCATTGCAAAAGGTGCTGGGGCGCTCAAAGGCCATTACTTAACGTATACAGCAGCAATGCACACTAACCATACCAACCACTCAATCATCGCCATTTGCTTTGGACACTCTGAACTGCTATAAGGTTAGAGGACAACTGAAGTGAGAGGTATATGGAGGCTGCCATATTTCCTGTTAAACAATACCAGTTGCCTGGCAGCCCTGTTGATCTATTTGGCTGCAGTAGTGTCTGAATATCACCAGGAACAAGCATGCAGCCAATCTTGTCAGATCTGACAGTAATGTCAGAAACACCTTATCTGCAAAAAGTATTAAGGCCCATACACACGTCGGATTTTTGCGAACGACCCGTCGTTCGCACGTCAAATCCGGCGTGTGTACAGACTATCGTTCAGGTGATAAGACTGGTTTTCAGCGATCCGCCGTGTGTATGGGCCTTTAGAGGCAGAGGATCAATCGGCATGATAGCCAGGCAACTGGTATTGCTTAACCACCCTGGCGTTCTGATTAAATCGCCAGGGTGGCTGCGGGAGGGTTTTTTTTAAATAAAAAAAAAACTATTTCATGCAGCCAACTGAAAGTTGGCTGCATGAAAGCCCACTAGAGGGCGCTCCGGAGGCGATCTTCCGATCGCCTCCGGCGCCCAGAATAAACAAGGAAGGCCGCAATGAGCGGCCTTCCTTGTTTTGCTTATATCGTCGCCATAGCGACGAGCGGAGTGACGTCATCGACGTCAGCCGACGTCCTGACGTCAGCCGCCTCCGATCCAGCCCTTAGCGCTTGCCGGAACTTTTTGTTCCGGCTGCGCAGGGCTCAGGCGGCTAGGGGGGCCCTCTTTCGCCGCTGCTCGCGGCGAATCGCCGCAGAGCGGCGGCGATCAGGCAGCACACGCGGCTGGCAAAGTGCCGGCTGCGTGTGCTGCACTTTATTTGATAAAAATCAGCCCAGCAGGGCCTGAGCGGCAGCCTCCGGCGGTGATGGACGAGCTGAGCTCGTCCAGACCGCTCAGGAGGTTAAAGGAAATACATATGACATCCTCCATATCCCCCTCACTTCAGTGGTCCATTAAAACTTAACACTGAATGCAATTTTTAAAAGAAACCTGTAATAAGGAAAACAAAAAGACTAAAAAAAAAATGTGTCCTTGGCTGTTTGGCTGATTCTCTTGCTATACATATGCACATAAGGAGCATCGATTTCTTATGTTACCTGCTTGCTTGTTCTAGTCACCTCATTCAATGTGACATCTTCATAAGGTCAACACTGACAGCTATCATAATATATTGCCTGTATAGGACAAAGAGGGTTGTAAACAAATCACAATGAGGTTATTATTAATTTATAAAGCGCCAACATATTCCATGATGCTGTACTATGTAAGAAACAATTATGGGGTACATAATAATACAGACAATTGTACACAGCATTATGCAAAATACAGAATTGTTACAAAATACAGAATTGGTAATTACAGTGACAAAAGTAATATGATGAATAAAATGTATAATAAACAGGGTAAGAGAGGGTAGGGGTAGGAGAACCCTGCCCTTGTCAGCTTACACTCTAAGGCCTCGTTCACATTAGGTAATACAGATGGCCAGGCGTTCGGAACACAACATTACAGTGAATGGGCTATGCGCTGCGCTTTGCTGAAAATGCATGCAGTAGTGCGATAGCGCATCGCACTACTGCGCAGTCCATATAGTCTGAACATAGCTCTTTTGACATGCTTGCGTGTCAGATACCGTACACGCTGCCGAAAAGCCGAATGAAGAGGTTCTATAACTTTACTACATTATCAAAGCTAGAATAAGGGCTGGAACCCAATAGAGAGCGATTTTTGAGTGTTTAGGGAGCGATTCAAACCGCTAGCGATTTCCCTAAACGCCCAGCTAATGTTAATGGATGGGCCAAATTCCTGGAGCGATTACCAAATGCGCCCGGCTAACGGATAAGTACCCAAATTAAAATGTATTGAAAGTACCAATCAGAATTAAAACCGCTAATCGCTACACAATCGCTGGCAAAAACCGAATACTTTTTAAAACCGCTACCAAAAACGCTCGTGAAATCGCTTACAAAACGCTCATACAAAATGCTTTTTTATTTTCAAATACAAGGTGAGGGCTCGTTTCCACTATTGCGGTGCGGAATCACCTGGATTCCACCGCTGATGAAATCGCATGCGGATGCGATTCCCCATTCGTTTTTTGCCGCGAATTCGCATAGGTGAGGGTATATGCAATTTTAACCATGTCACTGCCTGTGTGAATTTACATTGGTACCTATGCGAATTCGCGGCAAAAAACGCATGGGGAAAACGCATGCGATTTCCCTATTAAATACATTGCATGCGATCCGCATGCATTCCACTCGCAGGCAAATTCTGCGGTTCTTTTGTGCGTTTTTTCACCGCTGAAAAAAACGCACCTCAACAACGCTACAGTGGAAACAGGCCCATCCACTTGCATTACATGTGCGAATCCGCATGCGTTGGACGCATGCGGATTCGCTATAGTGGAAACGAGCCCTAAAGCACAGCTTTTTATATAAGAAAATTGGTTGCAGCTGCTCTGTGTGCTATTTGACATAGACAGTGACAGCCACAGATGGTTCATTGCTAAGACACTAATTAGTCCACCTGAGTATGTGTGGTAACTCACTGACTTGGGAAAGGCCTAGGAATCCCTGCTCTGTAGGGTATATATGGAATGCATTCTAGGGAGAGGATCTAGGAAACTCACAGTAAAGCCATGATTATAAACAGGACCAGTGATTTGGGGAGAAATCTGAACTGAGACCATAGACCAGTGTTTTTCATACTGATCCTCAAGTATCCCACACAGGTCATGTTTGGAGGATTACCCTGTTATTAAACACCTGTGGTAATTACCATCTCAGTGACACTGATTAGGCAGACGTCAGCATTTTTACAATACACAGGATGTAGAATTGTTTCATGGGAAATTTCCGGTTGCACAACTGTATTGTGGGTAAAAACATGCTATAGTGCAATGTGATTCAATGCGTTTCATAAAGCATCCATTAATTTTCATGGGCCTACAGTTCTATGCGCTCTGCCCATTTTTGTCTATTCCCTAGTGTTGCAATTTCAGTTCCAATCACAGCATGTATATGGACACATCAAACAGTGCTTTCAATGCACTTCTGATTTGGTTTGTTTTCCTGAAAACCGCCCTTAGCCAAAATCAAGTCTAAAGGTGCGTACACACATGCGACTATAGTCGTTTGAAACGATCGTTCCCCGATCGTTTCAAACGACGATCATTTAAAAAAAAGCAACCAACGATCATTAAGTCTAACGACGGACAAGCTAGATCGTTAAAAACGAACGATCTAGCTTGGTGGATTTTTACCAACGACGATCGTTTGCAAAAGTAGTACATCGTTGGAAACGGTTGTTCGTACTAGGCTTGACATGCGCATTTCGCTATTTCTCCATGAAACTTCTCATTTTTATGCGCAAGCGCAATAGTTGCTTTATGTAATGTAACGTTCGTTCCAACGATCAGAGCGTTACACACATTCAAAAACTAACTTTACTTAGGTCGTTCTTTCATCAATTAAAAGTTCGTTCGTCGTTCTCAACGAACGATCGTTGTCGCATGTGTGTACGTAGCATAAGAATGGGAATGTGTGTAAGGGACCTTTAGGCTAGGTTCACAGTGGCTGCCTTTCCCTCACAGATTATGTTCCTTTCTCAGCGTAATGGAAATGGATCCGCTGTGCGCTGAAAATGCATGCAGCAGTACGTTGTGCACTGCAGTGGATGTGCTGCTACTAAATTTTATTGGCACCACATCTGGCTGGCGACTGATATGCTGATGCAGTGAATCCACTTTGAAGCAAACCTGAACTGAAAAATACGGTACATTCTAATATGCCAGGTGTCATTGATGCCGGTTGATACTGTATGGGCTGGTGCACACCGAGCGGCTTTTTCAGCGCGGATCCGCTTGGTCAAAGTATCTCAATGGGGTGGTTCACCCCAGAGTGGGAGGCGTTTTGCAGAAACGCATACTCCCGGGGTGAGGCATTTTTGGGATTGTGGATGCGATTCTGCCTCAATGTTAAGTATAGGAAAAACGCAAACCGCTCTAAAAAACGGCAGTTCAGAGCGGTTTTGCAGGCGTTTTTGTTACAGAAGCTGTTCAGTAACAGCTTTACTGTAACAATATCTGAAATCTACTACACCAAAAACGCTTCACAAAACCGCAAAATACTAGCTGAAACGCTACAGAAAAATAACAAAAAGCGTTTCAAAATCTGCTAGCATTTTGCGGATCTGCTAGCGGGTTTTGGTGTGCACCAGGCCTATCTGGTTACCGCCTTTCAGATCTCACTGCTGAGGACTGTAGTGAAGCAGCGCAGGTGCACTTGTGTGAGATCTGAGAGGCAGAGGAGGTAAATAGGATACAAGGGCGGGCCAGACAGGTGAAAGAGGTGTGTTTTATGGGCACCGCACAATCTATTCTTCCATACCTCTCTGATTAACAGGGAGACAGGGAGAGCTGACCAATCCACTTAAGGAGAGGGAGAGTCCAACCAATCATCTGTATAGTGTTTTATATACTGGGTACCACATACAGTACAGCACCAGTATCTGTTCATACATAGCACCAGTATACTGTATATATATATATATATATATTTTTGGTGCGCGTCGGAAGAGGGGTAGTCTAATACGGCAAGTATATCTCAAACTATATTTTAACGGGAAAAGTTGGGGGGTTGCCTTATATGGCCAGTCGTCTTGTACGCCGGAATATACGGTAAGTGTAAATGAAAATACACACATTATACCTCCTGCATAGTCTGCTCATCAATCTCTTTCTCCTCTCCCACGTCCTGTTTGTCCACTGTGATCAATTGAATTCTCTGTTCTCCATTTTTAAAAATGGTGCTGACCCCATAACAGCTTTGAGGTCCGCACACTGTTAAACTGTAATATCAACCACTTGAGCCTTAGGGAAACATGGGCATAGTGGAAAAGGGCCCTAAGGCTTTTTATTTCTGACAACATCTTGTCCAAACTGGAAGGAATTGTTGTTAGAAGAAAATGGTGAGCTTCTGAGAGGAACTTGTGGCGAGGTAAGTATGTAATATTCATTTGCAGGTGCAATTGCAATCATGTTTACTACTGGAAAAGAGCCCTTAACCACTTGCGTACCAGCAGTCTTTGGCCCTTTGAGTACCAGAGACTGCTGCTACCAAAAAACGGGGCTTACTGACGTCTCGCTGCACGGACCCACCGCTCACTCATCGCTGAAGCCCACTCACTCTGCTGGCAGAGCTCTGTGAGCTGGTTAGGAGCTGATTTTTATGCATATAGAAACAGATAGCGTGCATCTTCCGTCTTAAGCATGTAGATTTATTGCCAGTGTTATACATCAACATTGTATTCTGTGCATGGCGTATTCATAACTGCATACAAGATCTGAGTAATATTGCACATATATAGTACCTTGCGGCTCCTTGTGTGGGCCTGTCAGTGTAGGAGGTGGGAGTGAGGGACTGATGTGGGCCTAGCGACGGCCGTTTCGCGTCCTCCTGGACGCTTGGTCACGCCGTGTTCCACTGCAAGCCGGCGCCGCCTCGCCACTGCATACATGCGGGAAGACCCGCCTCCACCGTGGCGTCACAGCGCTGGCTGTGATTGGGGCTCAAGTTTCCACCAATGAGGGAGCTGGAGGGGCTACACAATGCGAACGGTGCCCGGCGAGGACCAATACAAGCGGACAAACTGTCGCATAAACACACGTCATTATTGACGCGTCTCATGCGGCTCCCCTCCAGCGCATGCGCAAATCGTACGCGTTGCCGGAGGGCTCGTGAACTGGATAAAAAATCACCAGTAGAGAGCGCCAACGCTGTATTGTATGCAGTTATGAATACGCCATGCACAGAATACAATGTTGATGTATAACACTGGCAATAAATCTACATGCTTAAGACGGAAGATGCACGCTATCTGTTTCTATATGCATAATGTTCAAGCTTCTTCCTTCCCAAATGTGGAGCGGAGCACACGTCTTGTATAAGCAATTTCCTATAAGCACATGAAAGTATAGCCTGTCAGCTAATATATTGATCACCTTGGGCACACCGCACTCGCACCAAGACTGGAAGCAACGCACCCCTTAAAGGAGAAGTGCCACGCCATCCTGTTTCCTTTTATAGGAGCTGATTTTATTGGCTCCTGACCCTGTGATCAATGTGAGTCGTTGGGATTGGCTTACAGTGATCACGGGGTCAGGAGCCAACGAATTCAGCTCCTGACCAGCTCATGGAGCTCTGCTGTCATAGCAACGGCAGAGCGAGTGGCCTGCAGCGACGGAAGAGTGGTGGTAATGGCAGATCCATGCAGTGTGGTAATTGAAATCTACACCCTGGCAGGAATAAGCAGCCATAAACAGGGCATAGATTTAAATTGCCGCGGTCCAGAAGAGGTTAAAGGACATTCAAGACCTCTCCAAAAAGATGCATAATGATACAGCAGCACATTGCTAATTGCTACCTGTATAAGAAGCCCTCTATGCATTTCAATCCCCAATTTACATTTTATTTTTTGAAACTCGTATATTTACAATGAACAGCTCCTAAGGGGACAGGTTCCTGTCCTCATCGTCTAACACGGGGAACAGAACTTGCTCCCCTGGGGGCATTGTAAAACTTGATAACGTTTTGGCAAAATCACAGTTGCTGAGCCTGCTGCCTATGTGGAGCGTTTGCGCCCCAATGTAAAGTATAGCAATGCTGCAAAATTGCTTTTGAATTGCATTTCATACTCGATTTTGTGAGCAAAGTTTTTTTAAATAAAGTTTTAATTACCTGCTGGGTTTCTAATCCCTCCCCAAAGTCTGTGTCCACCAGTTTCCAGCACGTAGCCCCACCCCTTGCAGAAAAGGCAGTGGGCCATCGGGCTTCTCTACTTGGAGATAGAGAAGTGCTGATGTCCTCTTTTTGCAAGGGGGCGGGGCTGTGTGATGGAAGCCGACAGACTGGGAGAGACCCAGCAGGTAGTTAAAGAGAATCTGTATTGTTAAAATCGCTCAAAAGTAAACATACCAGTGCATTAGGGGACATCTCCTATTACCCTCTGTCACAATTTCGCCGCTCCCCGCCGCATTAAAAGTGGTTAAAAACAGTTTTAAAAAGTTTGTTTATAAACAAACAAAATGGCCACCAAAACAGGAAGTAGGTTGATGTACAGTATGCCCACACATAGAAAATACATCCATACACAAGCAGGCTGTATACACCCTTCCTTTTGAATCTCAAGAGATCATTTGTGTGTTTCTTTCCCCCTGCATCTCTCATGCACTAAAGTTTCAGGCTGCTCTTTTCTTCCTGCAAACAGCTTTGCCCTTGTCTGAATTTCCTCAGTATGTGAAAGCCCAGCCAGCTCGGACGACGATTTATCCAGCTTGTAAAAGATAAGAGAGCAGAGAGAAGCTGCACTAATCTAAATATCACACAGGCAGTGTGCAGAGAGGGGCCTGAAAGGGGGAGTTCATAGCAGAACAACAACACTGAAGAACTTGGCAGCCTTCCAGACACAGGCTGACAAGTCTGACAAGGGAAAGATACATTGATTTATTACAGAGACTGTGATAGCAGAAAGTGTTGCAGTAAGCCAGAACACATTAGAATAGCTTTTGGAACTTGCAGGATGATAAAAAACAGGATGTAATTTTTGTTACGGAGTCTCTTTAAAACATTACTTAAAATACTGATAAAAAAATAAAACGCAAATCACAAGCACCGTACACTTGTTTGCAGTAGGTTGTATAGTTCTTGAAAAAGCAATCTAAATTGCACTGAAAAATGTGGCTAAAAACCCCGGTATACTATCGCTTTTGCAAGCACCACTCACAGTGAGCCCCAGGCCTAATGCTCACTGCTCACAACAGATGAGGGAAGCAACATTTCTTAATTTTTGATCACTTTTATTAAGATCTTGTTTGGCTTTCCACTTTCCCATTTCTAGCCATCTTAGGGTTTCTTATTCCTGTAAATTACGAAACGCATGCGATTTACATTTGTACATTTGGCTGATAGTGTAATGGTTAAGGGTTCTGCCTCTGACACAGGAGACCTGGGTTCGAATCTCGGCTCTGCCTGTTCAGTAAGCCAGCACTAATTCAGTAGGAGACCTTTGGCAAGTCTCCCTTACACTGCTACTGCCAATAGAGCGCGCCCTAGTGGCTGCAGCTCTGGCGCTTTGAGTCCGCAAGGAGAAAAGCGCAATATAAATGTTATTTGTCTTGTCTTGTCTTGTCATTTGTGCACCCTTTAAGCCTTGTACACACTGCCGACTACTGTCAGCTGACGGGGATCAGGACACGATCCCTCAGACAACTGTTCGTGGACAAAGCTGCACAGACACGTTCCTGGTCTGTAGGTTAGAAACCTGTGCTGTGGCTGGGGAGAGCGCCGGACAGACAATGTGTGATGCACTGTGAAGGGGGGGATCGCAGGTGAGAACATTTAACCTCCTTGCGACCGCCTAATGCCAATTGCCGGTCACAAAGGTGGTCCTGGGGGCGGGGTTTGCAGGGCATCGCGCACATCAATGCACATGCATCCCCACTTGCGTGACGAAGCTCCACTCCGTCATCAGTCTACCAGCGGCGATCGCTGCTAGGAGACTGTTAGATAGCGATACAGCCGTCTGTTTACATTTTACAGCGCTGCAATCTATGGCAGCGCTGTACTGGGGACAGACGTGTCACTCAGCTGATGCCTAAGAGAGATGATCGCTGGAATTGCCTGACAGGGGAGGGGGCTGCAAAAATAAACAAAAAAAATGATTTTATTCAAACTGCAATAAGAAGAAAATTATTACTAAAATAAAGATAAAAATATGTATAAAAAATAAACATTGGGGGGGGGGGGGGGGAGGGGGATCACTTGTGTGCAGCCCTGCAGCAAGGCCTTAAACCTGCAGTGGCCCTTATTGTGAAAAATGGCTTGCTTTATAGGGGGGTTTAACACTGTGGTTCTCAAGTGGTTAAAGGACAACTGTAGTGAGAAGAATATGGAGGCTGCCATATTTATTTCCTTTTAAACAATACCAGATGCTTAGCAGCCCTGCTGGTCTATTTGGCTGCAGTAGTGTCTGAATAACACCAGAAACAAGCATGTGGCTAATCTTGTCAGCTCTGACAATGGGCTCTATTCACTATCATTTTCCGCATGCGGAAATGCACTTGCGGTAAATTCCCGACTGAAATGAGACCATCTTGACATTCACAAAATTGCACGCATGAATATTTTCCGCATGCATAAAATTTTACGCATTAATTATCCGCATGCGTAAGACATTCAGTAAAAGTCCGCAAAAGTCGGTAGTTCCCGCAAAAAAAATCAAAATTCACAAAAAAAGGGGCGCCTTATTTGTGACCAATTTTTTTATTACCTACTGGTACTTGGTGATATATTTTGCTTCCCATTGACTTAAATAGAGTCTGGAGCCTTGAGTGCTGTGTTTGCTGATCTTTAATTTTTTATTTTTTTTTGGACAAGTTTTTTTTTATGCCACTTTTTTTCCGCATGGTTTCCGCGTGTTTACTATGTTATTACGCATGTTTGCCATATTTTTTTACGCATTGTTCCCGCATGCGGGAAACATGCGGAACATTTTTAGTGAATGTGGAAAAAATGCGGAAATTATCACTGGCGGTAATATAGCGGTAACAAATCTCTTACCGCATGTGTTATTGTGAATAGAGCCCAATGTCAGAAACACCTGATCTGCTGCATGCTTGTTCAGGGTATATGGCTGAAAGTATTAGAGGCAGAGGAGCAGCAGGACAGCCAGGCAACTGGTATTGCTTAAGGCTGCTTACACACGGAGATGTTACAGGCGCACGTTAGTGCAGCCTGTAACGCTCCCCCAACGCACAGCAATGTAACACAAGTAGGCTGTTCACACTGCCCACGTTGTGTTACATGTAACGCTGCACGTTGTAGTGAAAGTGCAGCATGCTGTGCGTTCTAGTGGCTTTAGCCGCGTTAAGACTGTTTGCACATGCTCAGTGGGGGGCGGAGAGGAGGCGGAGAGATGCCGCTACAGTAGCCGCGCACATGGCTACTTAATATGCACTGCACTGGCAGCAGCTGATTGGCCGGCGGGACCACGTGATGCGGAGTGTCTCACTCCGCATCACATGGTCCCGCCGGCCAATCAGCGCCACCCTGGGAGACCTTATGCGGATAGAGCCGCCTAACGCGGCTCACTCTAACGTCTTCTCCCGCACCACCATGCGTTGCGTTAGGGGCACGTTATGCAATCTTAACGTAGCACCTAACGCAAAGTCTTACTGTGTAAGTAGCCTTGTAGGAAAGGAAATACATATGGCAACCTCCATAGCCTTCTCATTAAAGTTGTCCTTTAAAGTGGACCTGAACTCAGAAGTCCTCTCTGCTCTAAAAGATACACAACAACTCAATAACCTTTAAACAAAAAAAAACATTTCTTTGTTACAGCTGATACAAATCCTATATAATAATATGCACGTGTTCCTGCGTCTGTGCCTGTGTCAGTGCTTTTTTGCACTGCGCATGTGCAGGGACAAGACACAGAGACACTATGGAGGACGGGGCCAGAAAGGGTGGTCATGTGTGCGTGCAGCACGGTGCGGCGGCGTATTAGTGACAGAACGGGCTAAGGTCACCAGTCTTAAAAATAAACATGAACTGTTTCTATTTCCTGATTCATGGGAGCAGACATATTGTTAACACCCTGTGCTTTCAAATGGGCTTATCTGCTGTCTCTGCCACAGGCAGTAATGAGACACAGGGGAGAGATCAGATTACAATTTGTGATTAGACACAAATGAGGGGGAATTATACAGGCTAAACTCTCTAAATACATACAAGGTGCATTTCTCTCTGTTTTCCTTCTGTCCTGTGCAAGAGTTCAGGGCCCATTTAAAACAATAGTGCCTTTCTAATAGCAGTCATTGGTCAAGTGTATTTCACTAGTGTTATCAGCTTCCCTTTCCTCTTTTACTCACTGTACAGGCTATATCCATGCTATTCTGAATGCTATTATGTCTGCTTTTGCACTTACAGATATACTTGTTTTTCTTTATTTTCATTTGGTTTCTAGTCTACATTTATTGTATAGAAGCCAGAAATAAACCACCTCCCCTATAAAAATAGAAGCGCTCATACTGAGACAGATGGGACAGCATCTCCACAGTCACACATTGTAACTTGTGAGATCTAATTCAGAGCCTGTACTGCCAGTCACATGGATTCTGTAATGTTGAGAAACTGTGTTTCAATTCAGAATGTCTACTTACCTTTCAGCTTTACTGCAGTTTGTTTTTGGGTGCCTGGAGTCGGGAAAAAATGCACCGACTCAGACTCTGATTCCTAATGAATTTAAACTATTTAAAATAGAAAATATGATAAAAAGTTTTATTTCTCAGATAATAGTCATCATAAATAATTTATATATACAGTAATAGCTGTGCTTAGTTCACAAAAATGAAATAAACCAATCAAAATTAGTTACTTGTGCTGCTGCAATAAAGCAGTCCCCGTATTTTTAAAGTCAGATATACATATCTGATTGTGACTGTATATATAATGTGTACACAGGAATCTCTTATATATGTTACGGCCAGAACCCGAAGTGTGGCCACTTCTAGTTCTGGCCGGCCAATGTGCGTAGTGGCCGCAGCGCAGCGGCCAATGTTAGAAATGGAATGTTTCCTTTTAATATGAATGTAGTTTTCCTGACCGTCTCTGGCCAAATGTAGCAAAAAAAACCCCAGTTCGTTCATTGAATGAAATGAAGCCGCCCGGCTTCTGCTCCGCCTCCTCTCCTCCGCCCCTGCCTCTCTCTCTCTCTCTATCTTCTTCGGGCAGCCGGCGGGGACACGCGTGTCCCCGAGAGTCGTTCGTGGCGCCAGGAAAGCAGAGCGGGGAGGCTGCAGACATTGCTTCTGCCAGTCCCCGCTCTGCAGGGACGAACGACAGGATTGCCTGCCGCGACGAACGACTCTGGAGGGGACACGCATGTCCCCCGCTGCCAGTGTCGGGGAGAAGAGAGAGAGAGAGAGGCAGGGGCGGAGGAGAGGAGGTGGAGCAGAAGCCGGGCGGCTTCATCTCATTCAATGAACAAACTGTTTTTTTTTGCTACATTTGGCCAGAGACGGCCAGGAAAACTACATTCATATTAAAAGGAAACATTCCATTTCTAACATTGGCCGCTGCGCTGCGGCCACTTCGCACATTGGCTGGCCAGAACCCGAAGTGGCCGGCCAGAACTAGAAGTGGCCACACTTCGGGTTCTGGCCGTAACATATATACTAAATAACATCTATGTTGTAAGTATAAAGCCTGATGTGTAGCTGTGTCACTAATAGAGATGGTCAATGAGATGGAAATAATTCTCCGTTGATGCTGATTTATGCAACTGTATGCACTCTCTTTGCTCATGAAATCAAATAATTTGATATGTTGTTAAAATTTCATTGGTGACTACAAATTAAAGGGTGCCTGAGACGGATGAAAAGAAAAGTGTTATACATACCTGGGGCTTCTTCCAGCCCCCTTCAGGATAATCAGTCCCTCGCTGTCCTCCTTCACCACCTGGATCTTCTGCTATGAGTCCCGCTAATTCAGCCAGTCAGCGCTGTCAGGCCACGTGCTCCTACAGCCAGGTACATTCTGCACCTGCGCAATAGTGCAGCACAGGTGTAGTACGCTCCCGGCGGTGGAGTGTGTGCATGCAAACTAAGCAAGACTGGCTCAAGTACTGAACTCATAGCAAAAGATCCAGGTGGCAGAAGAGGACAGCGAGGGACTGATTAGCCTGAAGGGGGCTAGAGGAAGCCCCAGGTATGTATAAAAAAACTTTAATTTCATCTGTCTCAGGTTTACTTTGTTACACAGTAGTACTATACTCTACATATGCACTCCCCACAGAGCTGCAGAATTTGAGTTTTTTTCAATTTTATTTGAATTCCACGTGAAAGATCAATACAAAGTGGTGTACACGTGAGAAGTGGAACAAAAATCATACAGGATTCCAAACATTTTTTTTTACAAATAAATAACTGCAAAGTGGAGTGTGCGTAATTATTCAGCCCCCTTTGGTCTGAGTGCAGTCAGTTGCCCATAGACATTGCCTGATGAGTGCTAATGACTAAATAGAGTGCATCTGTGTGTGATCTACTGTCATTGCAAATACAGCTGCTCTGTGACGGCCTCAGAGGTGGTCTAAGAGAATATTGGGAGCAACAACACCATGAAGTCCAAAGAACATACCAGACAGGTCAGGGATAAAGTTATTGAGAAATTTAAAGCAGACTAGGAGCTGTGCGATGCGGCTACATAGCCGCATCGCACCGCAGGTGTCCTGAAACACATGCACGGCAATGGAAGAGTTTCCACTGTGTGTATGTTGTGCGGAGCGGTGCAGAGCGATCCGAGAATCTGCAGCATGCTACAGATTCTCGCACGGCCGCATTGACCCGCAGCCGTGGCCCATCTCCTCAATTGACTTCTGCGTCGGGAGATGCGGAAGTGATGCGATGCGGCTATGTAGCCGCATTCGCATCACTAAGAAGTGGAAACGGGCCATTAGGCTACAAAAAGTTTTCCAAAGCCTTGAACATCCCACGGAGCACTGTTCAAGCAATCATTCAGAAATGGAAGGAGTATGGCACAACTGTAAACCTACCAAGACAAGGCCGTCTACCTAAACTCACAGGCCGAACAAGGAGAGTGCTGATCAGAAATGCAGTCAAGAGGCCCATGGTGACTATGGACGAGCTGCAGAGATCTACAGCTCAGGTGGGGGAATCTGTCCATAGGACAACTATTAGTCGTACACTGCACAAAGTTGGCCTTTATGGAAGAGTGGCAAGAAGAAAGCCATTGTTAACAGAAAAGGGTTATTTTCCGTTAGCGGGGCGCATCCACTAGGTGGCGATAAAACTCCACCAGAGTTACATCTTTCCCTACTATCCATGGCGGCCTGGAGGGGGAATAGTAATTAACGCCACCTGGTGGTTGCGCCCGGCTAACGGAATAGCACCCAGAAAAGCATAACAAGTCCCGTTTGCAGTTTGCTACAAGCCATGTGGGGGACACAGCAAACATGTGGAAGAAGATTCTCTGGTCAGATGAGACCAAAATGGAACTTTTTGGCCAAAATGCTATGTGTGGCGTAATACTAACACTGCACATCACTCTGAACACACCATCCCCACTGTCAAATATGGTGGTGGCAGCATCATGCTCTGGGGGTGCTTCTCTTCAGCATGGACAAGGAAGCTGGTCAGAGTTGATGGGAAGATGGATAGAGCCAAATACAGGGAAATCTTGGAAGAATACCTCTTGGAGTCTGCAAAACATTTGAGACTGGGTTGGAGGTTCACCTTCCAGCAGGACAATGACCCTAAACATAATGGCTTTACAATGGAATGGTTTAAAACAAAACCTATCCATGTGTTATGGTGTGTACACACTTGAAAGATTAATGAAAGATATAAGACCAATTTTACCCCTTACATGTAGTATGAGAGCCATACTCTACACAGTCTATTCTATTGAGCTGAACTCCCCATCAGATAAAAATCTTTGCAAGATGCTGCACACACAGATGCTGTACACATTCAAAAGATCAGTATCTGCAAAAGATCTGTTCCTGTAAAATGCATTCATAGTCTATGATATCTGCAGATCCTCCTACACACCTTGTATAACAGACATTCATCTGCAAATCAGATCTACCAAGATGGATCTTCAGATCTGCAGATGATTGTCAGATATGCAGATGAAGTAGTCTAGATATTCTAGACTACTTTTCACGGTTTAGGGCCCCTAAAATGCCAGGGCAGTATAGGAACCCCACAAGTGACCCCATTTTAGAAAGAAGACACCCCAAGGTATTCCGTTAGGTGTATGGTGAGTTCATAGAAGATTTTATTTTTTGTCATAAGTTAGTGGAAAATGACACCAAAAAACAAAAATTTCCACTAACTTTTGACAAAAAATAAAATCTTCTATGAACTCATCATACACCTAACGGAATACCTTGGGGTGTCTTCTTTTTAAAATGGGGTCACTTGTGGGGTTCCTATAATGCCCTGGCATTTTAGGGGCCCAAAACCACGAGGAGTAGTCTGGAAACCAAATGCCTCAAAATGACTGTTCAGGGGTATAAGCATCTGCAAATTTTGATGACAGGTGGTCTATGAGGGGCCGAATTTTGTGGAACCGGTCATAAGCAGAGTGGCCTCTTCGATGACAGGTTGTATTGGCACTGAAGTGCAGGAAGCGCAGGATGTTCTCAAATCGTGACCTGGACATGGCAGCAGAGAACATGGGCATGTGATGTATTGGGTGTGTAGACCAATAAGACCGCAATACATTCTTTTTGACTAGACCCATGTTAAGGAGAAGGCCCCCAAAAATGTTACGTTCGGAAACTCGGAGTGGCTTCCACCAAAAAAGGCTGGGCATAGTAGCTTCTTGGATTGGCGGTTGCATATTGTGTGGCATAACGGTTGGTCTCAGCCACAATTAAGTCGTAACCATCAGTGATCAGCAGTGGGGCGGGTGAGGGTTTGGCTGGGTGATCAGAAGCCCGCAGGGGGCAGATTAGGGCCTGATCTGATGGGTAGGTGTGCTAGGGGGTGACAGGTGGTGACAGGAGGTGATTGATGGGTGTCTCAGGGGGTGATTAAAGGGGAGAATAGATGCAATCAATGCACTGGGGAGGTGATCGGAAGGGGGTCTGAGGGGGATCTGAGGGTTTGGCCGAGTGATCAGGAGCCCACACGGGGCAAATTAGGGCCTGATCTGATGTGTAGGTGTGCTAGGGGGTGACAGGAGGTGATTGATGGGTGTCTCAGGGTGTGAATAGAGGGGGGGGGGGGATAGATGCAAGCAATGCACTGGCCAGTTGATCAAGGGGGGCTATCTGAGGGTGTGGGCAGGTGATTGGGTGCCCGCAAGGGGCAGATTAGGGTCTGATCTGATGGGTAGCGGTGACAGGGGGTGACGGGGTGATTGATAGGTGATCAGTAGGTGATTTCAGGGGAGAATAAATGCAAGCAATGCACTGGCGAGTTGATCAGAGGGGGGCTGAGGGTGTGGGTGCGTGATTGGGTGCCCGCAAGGGGCAGATTAGGGTCTGATCTGATGGGTAGCAGTGACAGGTGGTGACGGGGTGATTGATGGGTGATCAGTGGGTAATTAGAGGGGAGAGCAGATGTAAACAATGCACTTTCGGAGGTGATCTGAGGGTGAGTCTGCGGGCAATCTGAGGGTGTGGGCGGGTGATCAGGTGCCCACAAGGGGCAGGTTAGGGTCTCATCTGATGGTTGGCAGTGACAGGGGGTGATTAATGGGTGATTGACAGGTGATCAGTGGGTGATTACAGGGGAGGATAGATGTATACAGTACACAGGGGGGGGGGGGAGGATCTGAGGGTATGGGGGAATCAGGAGCCCCCAGGGGGCTGTTTAGGACCTAATCTAAAAAATAGCGTTGACAGATAGTGACAGGGAGTGATTGATGGGTGATTAGGGGGTGATTGGGTGCAAACAGGGGTCTGGGGGGTGATCGGGGGGGTGGGGGGGGGGGGTCTGAGGGGTGCTGTGGGTGATCAGAGGGCGGGGGCAGATCAGTGTGTGTGTGTGTGCTTACCAGGGGGGCTGCCTCCTGCCCTGGTGGTCCCTCGATCACTGGGACCACCAGGCAGGAGGCAGCCTGTATAATAGGCTTTGTATACATTACAAAGCGTATTATACGCTTTCTATGCGACAGATCGGGGGTTAACAACCTGCCGGTGCTGCTAATTGGCAGGCGGTTGACGTCGTGGGTGGGTGGGGCCTATTGCCGGCGGATGCCCCGGACAGCTAGTCCGCAACGAGCCGCCGCCGATGGGCGTATTGCGATCGTTGCGGACTCCACTTTGCCGCCGCCCATGGGCTGTGGGTGGTCGGCAAGTGGTTAAAGAGAGTCAGGGACGAAGTATACTAAAGCTCTGATACTTACCCGGGGCTACCTCCCGCCCCATAAACACGTCTAAATCCCACGCCGTCCTCCCGCGGTCTGGCGTTCAGCCGCGGTGAGTCCCAGTAATAGGCTCAGTGACGTCAGTCCAGGTCTATTGCGCATGCGCAGGTCTTCCCATGCACAGTAGACCATGACTGGCTTCCACCGAGCCATGTAACAGAGCTCACCGCAGCTCAATGGCAGACCGCGGGAAAACGGCTTGGGACTTAGACGTGTTTATGGGGCGGGAGAAAGCCCGGGTAAGTAACAGATCTATAGAATTCTTTATCTCCGAGTCTCTTTAAGAAAAGGCTAATAACCCACCTATTTTTCCGAGCCTTTGAAACTGCATAATACAGGATCACAGTGCTCTGAGTCTCCAGGGAGAAAGGCGCTATAAAAATATTATTATTATTATTATTAATACCTAAAAATTACTATGACTGGACTTATCAGTGGGTGTCAGAGGATGTTGTGACAGTGACAAACCTCTAGCTAACATTCCCATCCCTAAAATGTAATTGCACTGGATGGTCTCCTGGATGAGGCTAGGTTCACAGTGGTCAGTTATATAACGCACATGTTCTAATGAGTGTGAACTGCAATGGAGACTGGACATTGACTTGAATACAAAGCCTGCATGCAGTAGGAAAAGTAATGCAACGCAGTAATGTAAACAGCCTCATAGAATTATATGGACTGTAAGTGGACATGCAGAATTATTCTGCAACTCAAATGACCACTGTGAACAGGACCTCAAGCTTCAAAATTAATTCCCTCGTGCGTTACTGACTTTCACCACTTAACGACCAGCTAACGCCGATAGGTGGCGGCTGGTCGCAAGTGAATTTCCATGGAAACGTTTCCTGTCAGTTCACGACGGGGGGCTCCATGAACAGCCTGCCAGCCTCCGCTCGCGGGTGAAATGTAAACACGCGGGGAAGAAATCCCCTGTGTTTACATCTTACGGCGCTGCTGTTACAGCAGCGCCGTAAAGGAGATTGGCGATCCCCGGCCTCTTGCCACAGATTCTCGATTGGATTTAGATCTCGACTTTGACTGGGCCATTCTAATTGTGTGTACACACTTGAAAGATTAATGAAAGAAAAAAAATAAAATCTTCTATTATCTCACCATACTACTAAAGGAATACCTTGGGGTGTCTTCTTTCTAAAATGGGGTCACTTGTAGGGTTCCTATACTGCCCTGGCATTTTAGGGGCCCTAAACCGTGAGGAGTAGTCTAGAAACCAAACCTCAAAATGACCTGTGAAATCCTAAAGGTACTCATAGGACGTTGGGCCCCTTAGTGCACCTAGGCTGCAAAAAAGTGTCACACATGTGGTATCGCCGTATTCAGGAGAAGTAATATAATGTGTTTTGGGGTGTATTTTTACACATACCCATGCTGAGTGGGAGAAATATCACTGTAAATGGACAATTGTGTGTGTAGTAAAAAAAAAAAAAAAACAAACCACGTGTGACACTTTTTTTTGCAGCCTAGGTGCGCTAAGGGGCCTAAAGTCCTATTGGCACCTTTAGGCTTTACAGGGGTGCTTACAATTTAGCACCCCCCAAAATGCCAGGACAGTAAACACCCCACAAATGAGCCCATTTTGGAAAGTCGACATCCCAAAGTATTCAGAGAGGGGCATGGTGAGTCCGTGGCAGATTTCTTTTTTGTTTGTCACAAGTTAGCAGAAATGGAAACTTTTTTTTTTATTTATTTTTTTTGTCAGTGTCATTTTCCGCTAATTTGTGTCAAAAAATAAAATCTTCTATGAACTCACCATGCCTCTTAGTGAATACTTTGGGATGTCTTCTTTCCAGAATGGGGTCATTTGGGGGTATTTATACTATCCTGGAATTCTAGCACCTCATGAAGCATGACAGGTGCTCAGAAAAGTCAGAGATGCTTCAAAATGGGAAAATTCACTTTTTGCACCATAGTTTGTAAACGCTATAACTTTTACCCAAACCAATAAATATACACTTATTGGATTTTTTTTTTTTTTTATCAAAGACATGTAGCACAATAAATCTGGACAAAAATGTACCGTATATTCCGGCGTATAAGACGACTGGGCGTATAAGACGACCCCCCAACTTTTGCAGTTAAAATATAGAGTTTGGGATATACTCGCCATATAAGACTACCCCTCTTCCAACACACACTAAATAAAAATTTTAAAGAATCGTATACTGGTGCTATGGATGAACAGATACTGGTGTTGTACTGTCTGTGGTACCCAGTATATAACAGTATATAGGCAATTGACTGGTTGGATTGGTCAACTCTTCTTGTCTACTTGTTTATCAGAGCGATATGCAAAAATACATCACGCTGTGCCCATAAAACACGCCTCTTTCACCTGTCTGGCCCACCCTCGTATCCTATTTATCTCCTCCTCTCAGATCTCACACGTGCGCCTGCAGTGTTCTCCCCAGGCTCTTTTAGCTGGGTGTTCCACCCGGCTAGTTTTGGTGAGCACCCGGCTTTTATCGGCTCACCTCCTCCTACGTTGTAAGCAGAGTTGCTCACAGAAGCACTGGCCCTGCATTCTCTCATCTCGCCCCACCCGGCTACTTTTTCATGCCACCCAGTTACTAATTCATGCTACCCGGCTGGAAAAAAATTCTGGGGAGAACACTGGCCTGTGCCGCATCACTACAATCCTCAGCAGCGAGATCTGAGAGGCGGTAACAGGACAGGGCATATCACCCGGCATCAATGACACCCGCCGTATAAGACGACCCCCAACTTTTCAGAAGATTTTCAAGGGTTAAAAAGTAGTCTTATACGCAGGAATATATAGTATACAGAAATTTTACTTTTATTTGACAAATTTTATCACAGAAAGTTAAAAAAATCGCAGCAGCAATCAAATAGCACCAAACGAAAGCTGTATTAGGGACAAGAAAATGAGGTAAAATTAATTTAGATAGTAGGTTGTATGACCGAGCAATAAACCGTTAAAGCTGCAGTGGTCTGAATGGAAAAAGTGTTTGGTCCTTAACCACTTGAGGACCCACCCTTTACCCCCCCTTAACGACCAGCGCTGTTGTAGCTGATCTGTGCTGGGTGGGCTCTGCAGCCCCCAGCACAGATCAGCGTGCAGGCAGAGCGACCAGATCGCCCCCCTTTTTTCCCCACTAGGGGGATGATGTGCTGGGGGGTTCTGATCGCTCCTGCCTGCGGGTGTTGCGGGGGGGGGGGGCACCTCAAAGCCCCCCTCCGCGGCGAAATCCTCCCACTCCCTCTCCTACCTGGCCCCTCCTGGAGAATCCGGGCTGCACAGGACGCTATCCGTCCTGTGCAGCCAGTGACGGGACGTCCCCTGTCACATGGCGGCGATCCCCGGCCGCTGATTTGCCGGGGATCGCCGATCTGCCTTACGGCGCTGCTGCGCAGCAGCGCCGTACAAATGTAAACAAAGCGGATTATTTCCGCTTGTGTTTACATTTAGCCTGCGAGCCGCCATCGGCGGCCCGCAGGCTATTCACGGAGCCCCCCGCCGTGAATTGACAGGAAGCAGCCGCTCGCACGAGCGGCTGCTTCCTGATTAATCAGCCTGCAGCTGGCGACGCAATACTGCGTCGCTGGTCCTGCAGCTGCCACTTTGCCGACGCGCGTTATGAGTGCGCGGTCGGCAAGTGGTTAAGGGGTTTTATGACTGCAGTTCTTAAAGAGAATCTGTAACATCAAAACGTCCCCTGGGGGGTACTCGCCTCGGGTGGGGGAAGCTTCAGGATCCTAATGAGGCTTCCCACACCGTCCTCTGTCCCTCGGGGGTCTCGCTGCAGCCCTCCGTACAGCGGTGATGTCAATATTTACCTTCCCGGCTCATGTGCAGGTGCTCTGGCGGCTGTCGGCTCCGAAGTAGACGGAAATACCCGATCGCCGTCGGGTCCGCTCTACTGCGCAGGCGCAAGTCTCCGGCGCCTGCGCAGTAGAGCGGACCCAACTGAGATCGGGTATTTCCGTCTACTTCGGAGCCGAAAGCAGCCACAGCGCCCCCGCTGGAGCCTGCAAAGGTAAATATTGAATTAACAGTCGGGTCTGTCGGGCGGCTGTTCGGAGGGCTGCAGTGTGACCCTCGTGTGACAGAGGACAGCGTGGGAAGCCTCATTATGATCCGGAGGCTTCCTACACCCGAGGTGAGTACCCCCCAGGGGATCTTTTTGATGTTACAGTGTCTTTAAGTGGTTAAAGTGATTGCCTGAGGCTCTGCATACCATAGACTTCCTGTTCCTGCGCTGTGCCCAGTCTGACACTTCGGTAGCCTTCGGATGTGCTGGCGTCCCCAAACCCTGAGCGTGTTGAAACTGTGTACATAGCTTTAGGTTGGTTCTTGGCTGGTAGACAGGATCATCATGAGGATTGTACAATTAAAGGCCATGTTCACACTAGAAATCGCAAAACGCAGTTGCTAAATGATTGTAATTTTGCATTGCGATTTTCCACAATTTTGCCGCGTTTGCCTTTTGGGACTTTTATTTCAGTAAATGAAAATCACATTGCAATAGCCTATTGCATGCAGAACGTTTGCGTTCATCACAATTGCTGCAGTGTGGGTAATCCAATTGGATTACATGTGTTACATCACTTTGCTGATCGCTGGTGATCACCAAACCGCAGAATGCTGCCGCAAAGCACCTGGGTGTGAACGGGGCCAAATTATTATACACATGCACTATTTTACGCAGTTCTGTAAAAATTCACCACTTTTAGTATGTAAATTAGTTTCAGTACATTTCCCTGTAGGTTTGTGCTGTGCATTAGACATGAATTCAGAATAGATGGCAATCAGAACAATTCTAGACATGTGCCTAGCAATTTTCCAATCATGTCTAGCGATTTTTAGAGCATTTTGGTGTAACAGTTTTTATTTCTTGTTACAGTAGAGCTGGAACTGAACAGCTTCTGTAACAAAAATGCTTGGAAAATCGCTCTGTGCTAGTGCTTTTCAGAGCGCGTTTCCACTTTCCTATACTTTAACATTGAGACTGAGAAATCAGCAAAAATGCTGCAGGGTTTGCGTTTGGGAAAAAAGCTCATCGATCTGGTGTGATCCATCCAAGTCAGATACATTAGCACTTTTCAAAGAGAGTTATAAGGTTGTGGCTTGCCCATTCAGACGTAATGCTGTCAGCAGTGTGGATTGACTCTTGCAAGAACTGCAGAATTGCACTGATCAGTGCAGTACAAAGCTATAGACCATCGATCTGCCAATGATCTGGCCTGCCCCGATTGTTTTAAATTTCCCATCCTGTCAGATCGATTCTTTTTGATAAATTTTTTAGTAAAATCGATTGATCTGACATTTTGGGGAATTGTTTCCCAGCTGATGAATCAAATCTGCAAGGAGTTGAATGAGGAAATTGATGAGTGCTTATTAGGCACATTTTCTTTCTGTTGGTTGGAACGGGTTGCTGCTTACATGGGTTGCATTTTTGTACCTAACAAACTCATTTCTTTCACTGGATGGCTTATGCACATTGCCTTCTAAGTGATGGGGGCATTTCTAAAGCGGTTTTAGAAATTAATTTTAGTTAGAGATGGACTGAAATAGCTCAAATACTTACACAGAATAGTTATGAAAAATCCACTGTACATCTGTCATGAGTGACTTGAGGACAACAAGCAAATCCTATTTCTGATGGGCATCCGCTGGAAGCTTGCAAGCATTTTTGTAAATATGAAGCAAGGAGATGTTAACATGCCAAAAACGCTACAACCTCCTGATCAACCGTACAATTATTTGTATCGGGTGCCATTAATGCTCGTTGTGTTGCTCAGAATTTGAGAACTATTTCTTTGGTCTGATTGGATTGCTTATCATTTCCCCCTCCCATTGGTGGGCCGAAACGATTGTTTCCAATCGATCACAACAACATTTCTCATTAACGGGCACCATTAGAGTTTGTTTCTCATAGCAGCCAATCATATATTAGCTTTCAGTTTGGAATGGGAGTGACTACACATACTACCTACTGGCAGACACAGATGAGGGATTTAATAAAGGATTTTCTTAAAGGAAACCAGAGCCCTTATTTATAGTTACCTGGGGTTTCCTCCATGGGCTTCCCTTGCTGTCCTCCTGGGGTACCCCCCCCCCCCCATTCTGCTGCTTTAACTCCCGGAAATCCGGCCCTCTGCGCATGCTCGGCTGCACGAGCACTTCTTATTGTGCTCCTGTCCCCTGGAACATTCTGCACCTGCGCATTAGTACTGCGCAGACGCAGAACGCTCCGAAGGAGGGGAACGCGGCAAAGGGTGTGCGTGTAGCCGATGCACAGAAGGCAATGATTGGCGACGAGTGAATAGATTACTGGGAGTCGTCGTGGCAGAATGGGGGACCCAAGGAAGGAGGATGGTGAGAGAGGCCACAATGGGACTGGAGGAATCCCCAGGTAAGTAATATAACAAGTATTTAACATGTAAACCACCACTGTCTGAGAGAGAGAATTACATTTAACCAATCAGTGTGTTTGGAATAGTGCTGTAACCTGTTTTGCCTGCTGGTTGCAGTTTGTGCCTGGAATGCGGTGAACTTTCACTGTCCTCCAGCAGGTGGCCTTTTTCAGACTATGAGGACATGTAATTCCCTGTTTTACCTGCGGGTGGTAGCAAGAGCTCTGATCGCTGAGGGATCAGGCTGTGTTCCCACTTGAGCTGAGAACGTATTCTCTACTTATCGCAGAACTGATAGGGAACGGTTACTATTGGATAAATCAGAGCTATTTACAATTGTTAGTCTGCAATCGATCTGTGGGATCCATTGCAGTAAGCAGGTTGCACTTCTGGGCAGGCGGATTTGTTCCCCATATAGCCTATGGGGTGACGCATCTGCACTGGACTCCAGGCGGACCATCAGAGTGGCACTACATTGTCTGCTACCGCTGGCCACGTGATCCGGCTACATATGGGATCCCAGCGATGTGATTTGAAAAGCTCTTGCTAATGCAATGCTATGGGGGATTTTTATAAAATCTCATCCTCCCAGTGGAATTACACCCATAGCATTACATTAGCAAGAGCTTTTCAAATTACAAGCACTTAGAAAATGCTTTAAAAAACACTACTAGTGGGTTCCAGGTCCTAGGGCTCGTTCTCACTTGAGCGGGAATCGCGCGATTCCCGCTCACCGCAAACCGCTATAAGTTTTTAAAAACCGCTAGCCCATGTAACACTATGGCAGTGTTCTCACTGCCGCAATTGCGGTTAGCGTTAAACGCAAACGTGTTACATGCATCGGTTTGCCGGCGATTCAGGAGCGATCGGGATTAGCATCTATAGAACTGCTAATCGTGGTCGCTCCCAAAACGCTACGGTGTCCAGTAATTTTTTTTCCGCGTTAATCGTGGGAAAATCACTCCCGGTAATCGCTGACGTTTTGCGGTTTTAGGTGTAAACGGAGCCTTACACACCCAGAGCTGTGGATTTGGAGTCTGAGTCGTCGGGTGATTTTTGTACCAAATCCACAGTCCTTGTAAGTATTCGATCGAGGAGTCTGAGCCATTTTGGGTACCTGGAGATGGAGTCGGTGGTGTCATAAACTGAACAGTTGGAGATGGATGATTTTTGTACTGACTCCACAGCTCTGTACTCACCAGAGGCGTACGTTGGGAATTTGAAACCCGGTGCTAATTATTTTCAGACACCCCACCCTAAAACAACCTATTTCTTGATGGGAGGGTTGAGGGGTTAGGGCGCCGAGTGTGTTACTGCAAATTTTGTGGATTTTGGGGGAAAATGAGTCATCAGGATGTGGACAGAGCTAACCTCTATGCTGCAGAAGATGTCAGTGCTATATAAATACACAATAATAATATATTAGGACATTAGACTAGGACTATGTACGACTAGATTGTGAGCTCCTCTGAGGACAGTCAGAAAAGGGGGGACATATAAAAGAGGGGGATGCATGGGGGAGGAGTGACAGACAACGAGGTAGAGGCAAAAGACAGAGAGCCTGGTGTGAGAGGAGAAATGGCAGGAAGACCTCTCACAAAGGCTGCAGACATCAACAGTGCTGTTTGGCAAGGACATGCTGTTAAAATCTATGTAGTACAGTATTAAGGGTAAATTGAGTGTAAATTGATTTCAGTATATTGAATGGATAATTTAGACAGTCCCTTATATTATATATAAATGGTAAGATTGTACCATAGGCTGGTGAAGAATATAGCTGGCTTCAGCAGCCTTGCCACAAGTTATTGCAGAGGAGCTGACTGATGTTGTACAGGTACAAGTGGCTCACTAATTTCCACAGCTGTTTCATCACAGGGGTAATCAGACCATCACCTGTGTGGGGATCGCAGGGAGCAGAGTACAGGAATATTGGTTTTAAAGCTGACCTTTACTAGAGGCATTATTTTGTGACATAATCCTGAAGTGACAGGTATGCCTACTACAAAATATTTCCTTCATGACTTCTTTCTTAGGCCCAGTGCACACCAAAAACCTCTAGTCGATCCGCAAAACGCTAGAGGTTTTTGAAGCAGATTTCAGAGCGATTCTAGGCATGTTTAGAAACGTTTTCTAAACATGCCCAGCATTTTTTTGGAGCGTTTTTGTGTATCAGATTACAAATATTGTTACAGTAAAGCTGTTACTAAACAGCTATTGTAACAAAACCGCTCTGATCTAGCGTTTTTCAGAGCGGTTTTCCACTTTCCTAGACTTTAACATTGAGGCAGAAACGCCTCAGAAATCTAAAAAGTGCTGCAGCCCCCGAGTTTGCGTTTCTGGAAAAAATGAACCGCTCTGGTGTACACCAGCCCATTCACTTTCATTAGCCAAGCGGTTTTCCCCCTGCAAGCGGTTTAAAAAACGCTCCAGAACCGCTCTGGTGTGCACCAGCCCTCATAGCTGATTTCTTCTGCTGCTTTTGTACCATGGGAGCTGACAGTTTCCTGGGAATGTCAGAACACTGCACCGCCTGCCTGTCATGAGAGCTGATCAATAAGGGTGACTTGGTCAGAGAAAGGCCTGGTTTACACTGCAAGTGCTTTATAACCATTTCTGCCCACAGGTTGTTTTCACCTTATGGATAAGAGGAATTTTCACATTTTAGCGCTCCTCCCATTCATTCCTCGATAGCTTGATCACTACTTATCACAACAAAATGATCTATACCTTGTTTTTTCCGCCACCAATTAGGCTTTCTTTGGGATGTACACTATGCTAAGAAATACTTTATTCTAAATGCAATTTAATGAGAACAAAAAGAAAAAATGGAAACCATTCAGTATTTCCCAGTTTTCAGCCGTTATAGTTTTAAAATAAAATAGGTACTATTCCGTCAGCCGGGCGCAACCGATAGGTGGCGCTAATTACTATTCCCCCTCCAGGCCGCCATGGATAGTAGGGAAAGATGTAACTCTGCTGGGAGTTTTAGCGCCACCTAGTGGTTGCGACCGGCTAACGGAAAAGAACCATAAAATGTTCTACTGTGGATAAAAGCCACACATTTTATTTGCTCATTTGTCCCGGTTATTGCAACATTTAAATTATATCCCTAGTACAATATATGGTGACAATAATTTATTTGGAAATAAAGGTGCATTTTTTTCTGTTTTACATCCATCACTAATCACATGCCCGTAATTTAATAATAATCTATCCTCTTGACATACATATTAACATTTATTCCCTAATGTATGTGTGATTTTACTATTTGGCCACAAGATCTCCTTGCGGATTGTTTCCTATAAGTGTACACTAAGTACCCTTAATAGGAAGTAATGTGTGCCTATGTTACTGCGGAAGTGACGCAGACATCTCATTGACGCCGGTGATTACGGGGGCCTAGAGGGTAGAGGAATAAATAGGAACAAAGTTCCCATTTATTAATCTAACGATCAGCGGCAGAAACGAGCGAGTGGCAGCGTGGTGGCACCATTTTAGAACAAAAACAGTGATCATTCTTGGTGGACATGCACAGATTGGCTCAGGAGACTTCTGTCCCCTGCCACCATTCCCCCCTGGCACAGGGACAATCACAATTGCGGGCTTCCGCCCACACGATCGTGCGCACAGCCCTGCAGACTGCACAGACGTGAGCCTCACATCCCTGTGGCTACAGCGGCACCCGCCACAGACATGAGGCTCACGTCTGGGCAGCAGTGATGGTTAAGCGCCAATACGGTAATTTGAAAAGCTCTTGCCAATGCAATTCTATGGGGGATTTTTACACAATCACTTCGCTCCAGCCCCCCCCACACACACACACACACAGCGGAAAACCGTACATTGCTCCCATTGAACTGAAATTTTGCATTGGGAAGCATTATGTGCAATTTTTGCCAAGTTTGACTCTATCCAAAAACCTTAGTGGAGTGAATCATAGATCAGTCCTAAAAGTTGAGGCTAATATATGAATTTAGGGCCCTTTGCCACCCGCTTCAAAAAGTGAATTTTAGCTCTTGTGCTGATCGCAATAGCACCACAATTTACATGTGAATCGCAGTGCTTATTTTCCATGAGCACGTTTCATTTTTGCTTGAATTGCAGTATATTTGGTGCGATCGTGCTTCATTCCCATCAGCTTAACAGTGCAGTCGCTGTGTGTGGAAATTGCAGCTTGCGCGATCACACCGCTGCATGATTGAGCTTGCAATCGTGCTTCCTAGTGGAAAAGGAGCCTAAAAAGGAGCCAGTTTGCTGTATAATAAACATCTGGCTTCTTGTAATTACTTTGTATGTTGGCATTATTTTGCCCTGGATGATTTGAACTAAAGGACAGCTGAAGTGGGAAGAATATGGAGGCTGCCATATTTATTTCCTTTTAAACAATACCAGTTGCCTGGCAGCCCTGCTGGCTTATTAGGCTGCAGAAGTATCTGAATAACACCAGAAACAAGCATGCAGCTAATCTTGTCAGATCTGACAATAATGTCAGAGAGACCTGATATGCTGCATGCTTATTCAGGGTCTATGGTTAAAAGTGATGAGCTAAATACTAGCCACGCGACAGAGGAAGATGGATCCAGCGGCGTCCCCCTGACGACGATCCATGTTCCGGGCAGCCGGTATGCGCAACGCCACGCGATGTTACACAACAGTAGTGAACGGGAAGTCAAGCGATTGCGGTACTTTGCGCTGAGTTTTTGGGGATCATACAGATCCGATGTGACAGTCATTATCGCAGCACGTTGCTAAACGTTGTTTGCATGATCGCACACCCGTACCCACGTCGAGAGAACACGGGAATGCTTGCTCGTTGCTCTAGAAATCGCTGGTCGTTGGAAAAATCGTGCAGTGGGTACAGGCCTTTAGAGGCAGAAGATCAGCAGCATTTCCAGGCAACTGGTATTGCTTAAAAGGACATAAATATGTCAGGCTCTATATTCTTCTCACTTCAGCTGTTCTGTAAACAGTAGGTGAATCCTAAAGTATTCATTTCTTCACAGAATCTTGAGCAATATTTATCTGGTGCTCTGTGTATTCAGTCTTTTTTTCTTATTTTTTTTTCTTTTGCAAGATTTATTTTTAAAGGGTACCAGAACAAAGTACATAGGCCTTCTTCCATGTTCCCATAAACTCCTATCAGCATTGCTCCCCTCCTCCCCATCTTTGTGGTGTGCCACCCTGTTCAAAAAGCTCCAACTCAATCCAGTCGGAGCAATGGGCACATGCTGTGCCGGTCCTGCTTGCCTTCGTTGATCGCTCTCCCAAATGTCTGTGCACAGCAGCCTCAGTCAGGAGCGATCTGGGCATGCACGGTTCAGAAACCTCTATAACTGCATGCTGACCGAGGTTCCTGCACACATGGGTTGACAGAGCATGTACCCTCTCAGGGTAGAAGAGGGGTGCATAGGTGCAAGAGGGATAGAAATCTGGTGAGGGGCCATTAGTTTTATGGGGGTACGGAAGGTGCTTTAATTCTACACTGCTCTACACTACATGGTCAGTTGGCTTTTGCAGCCTGTATTCTAGCTCCAGGAAATAAAATGAAGCTTCTGAAGGTAGAAATGGTTTCTAAATAATGTAATCACATGACTAGATGTGGTGCAGTTGAGTAAGCCAGTGTTTCTCAACTCACTCCTCAAGTACCTCCAACAGTACATGTTGTTTGGAAATCCACAGAAATAGTTAATGTGCTCTACTGAGATGCTGATTACCTCCTCTGTGAATGTTTTTGATTTTCAGCAAAACAATCACTGTTGGGGGAACTGATGACAGAGTTGAGAAACTCTGGTCTAAACTACATCTAGTCTAGATGCGGTAATCTTATTGGAAAATAAGTGAAGGTCAGCCAGAGAGCAGTAGCTCGGTGTTACATGTGTGTGGGTGGGTCATGCTGCAGTGAGCTGGGTGGATTTGGTGCAGCAGTGTGGACAGTGGCGCTCTTTCTGTTAATGGATGTGTGGCACTAGGTGATCCACTATAATGGGCACCCAAGCAGTTTAAAGAGTAGGAAGTTAAATGGGGGCTGTTCCAGTAAAGGTTGGGTGTCACTATGAAGGGTTAGGGCAGTGTTTCTTAAACCTGTCTTTGTGACTCCCCAGCAGTGCATGCTTTGCAGGCAACCTTACCTATGCCTAGGTGGGGTAATTAGTGTCTCAGCTACATGGGATCCACCTTGCTGAGACACTAATTACCCCACCTGTGCATAGGTGAGGTTGCCTGCAAAACATACACCGTGGGGGAGTCATGAAGACAGGTTTGACTGGGTTAGGGTATAGGTTTGGCTGATGTAATCTCCATTATTTAACCACTTAAGGACCAGGGGATTTTGCGCAGATCTGTGCTGCGTGCGCTCTCCAGCCCACAGCACAGATCAGGAATCAGCCAGGGCAATCAGATTTCCCCCCCTTTTTCCCCACTAGGGGGATGTCCTGCTGGGGGGGTCTGATCGCCGCCGGCTACTTGCGCCTTGCGGGGGCTCTTCAAAGACCCCCTCTGCAGCGATTCCCAGCCTCCCCATCCTTCCCTCCCTCTCCCGGAGGCTATGGGCGGCGCAGGACGGAGATCCGTCCTGCGCCGCCTCTAATAGGCTTCAGCCTATCAGAATGCGGCGATCCACGGCCAATCAGAGGCCGGGGATCGCCGATCTCCGTATGATGTAAACAGCAGGGATTTCTTCCCCGCTTGTTTACATTTCGCCTGCGAGCCGCAATCTGCGTCACGCAGGCAGTTGACGGAGACACCCTCCGTGAACTGACATGGAGCGGCCGTTTCCATGTAAAACCACTTAACACCTAGGTCCGCCGATTGGCGATCGTTAAGGGAGTCTGCTAGGGTTAGGCATCAGAAAGGTGCACTAGGTAGGCAGATTGTTTTATGGGAAAGGTTAGGTAAGGGTCTGAAAGTAAGGCTGTTAAAGTGAACTTGAGCTGAGAGTGATATGGAGGCTGCCATATTTATTTCCTTTTAAAGTGAACCTCCAGACTAAAAATCTACTCAGCAGCACTGAAAAGGTTTGGTGTTCCTTCAACAGTTTCACAGCATCAGAACTTAGTTTTTCTTACCGAAGCCTCATTTTTAGCCGCACAGAAGGAATCTGCCCGGGCGGTTTCCCCCTGATGCTTTGCCAAGCATGATGGGATTTCTGATGATGTTTTTCTCCTTCTGCTGTTTTGGCGCAAATTTGTTTTTTTATTTATTTTGAATTTGAGATTTGAAGCCTAGTGCGGGCAGCTTGGAGGGGTGATCAGGACACAGGACAGTTGGAACTTTGTCTCATGCTGCCTGTCACCTCCTTTCAACCAAAAAGATGGCAGCCCCCATAAAATCACAAACATTTTCCTGTTCTTTTAAAACAGGGTGGGTAAGAGATTATATTACCTATCTATTTTAATTAACATAACTAATGTAACTTAATGACAGTATGTTTGTTTAGGCTGAAGTTCCCCTTTAAGCAATACCAGTTGCCTGGGTATTCTGCTGATCCTCTGCCACTAATGCTTTCAGCCATAAACCCTGAATAAGCATGCAGAAGATCGGGGGTTTCTGACAATATTGTCAGAGCATGCTTGTTTTTGGTGTAATTCAGACACTACTGCAGCCAAATAGATCAGCAGGACTGCCAGGCAACTGGTATTGTTTAAAAAGAAATAATTATGGCAGCCTCCATATCGCGCACACCTCAGGTTCACTTTAAGGGTAGGTGGACAGTAGAGGAGTAAATGCTGAGACCACTCAGAAACTGGGTCCCATAGCCAATACATGATCAAGAAGTTTGTACAGCCAGAGCTTTGCATTAATATCTACTGCACTAATACCATCCATACATGGGTGCTGGAAGACTTGCCTTTTAGAGGAGCTGGGTATGTGTAATATGGCTCCCAGTGTGGCTGGCCTACGCATCCTGCTGTTACAGTTCCCCTACAGTGGCAGAAAAGAGTGCTGCTTCCCTGTGATCTGTCTAGCTGAGACTATTTCTAGAGCAAGCTTTTTTTCTATTCCCTGAATTTTCCTTTTATCTTACTTGTCTTTGCTTCCCATGGCAAGCAGAGGTGGATTTTTAATAGATTCGCTGCCTTTGTGCTGTGCCTTGTCTTGTTCTACACTTTCATCTCTCACATTCTCTGTGTTGCCTTAGTCATGTTTTATGTGTGCTAGGTTCTTGAATGTGCTTCCCCTGTTCTGTTAGCCCTTTGTTGTGCTCGTCTTCTTCCAGCTCTGATGTGCATTATGACCCTCTGTCTCCAGTGTAACGGGATATGTATGGGAATAAGGTGTGTGATGTTGGGGTGTATGTTGTGTTGCTGGTACCTTGTACTCTGTGAGATACCGCTAGGATGGCAAACTCTGCAGGAACCATCTGCAGTCTCATGATCTTTGTAATCACAGTGTATAAATTCCCTGTAGTACTGTATAGGGGAAACAAGCTGCAATGCTGGTGGATAAGGTTAGCTGCGGGTACATTAAAAATAGACCTTCTCTCACCTTCTGTATGACTAACAACGTTCAAAATAATTACAAAGACACCTGTGACTGCCTGAACCTAGAAGCCATGTGACTGGTCTCCCATTACTTGTGGTCCACTTTAGTGCTGCAGAAGGTGGTTGTGCTGCAGGTTAAAGGAGAACTGTAGTGAGAGGTATATGGAGGCTGCCATATGTATTTCCTTTTAAACAATACCAGTTGCCTGGCAGTCCTGCTGATCCTCTGCCTTTTAGCCCTAGACCTTGAACAAGCATGCAGCAGATCAGGTGGTTCTGGCATTACTGTCGGATCTGGTAAGATTAGCTGCATGCATGTTTCTGGTGTGATTCACACTACTGCAGGCAAATAGCTCAGCAGGGCTGCCAGGCAACTGGTATTGCTTAAAAGGAAATACATATGGCAACCTCCATATACCTCTCACTACAATTCTCCTTTAATAAAACAGTTGGGTTAGAATACCTAAAATGAATCTTGCCGATATGCGAGTATAGACGATATGGGTATCGTCTATACTCGCATATAAGCCGAGGTACCCACTTTTCCCTCAGAAACCAGGAAAAAAATGATTGACTCGCATATCTTTCCCTTTCCCAGTATAGTCCCTTCACAATAGCTAGTCATTCCTTCTCCCCATAGCCAGAAGTGCCCCAAGAATGATACAGCTGTGTCTCAAGACACCACTAGATGGCGTCATAGATATGAGACACAGCGATTCCACATAGGAAGAACACCCAATCATTGCACCCCTGACACGTTGCTTGCACGCTCTGCTCCACAAGCCAGGGGACTCGGGTAGTATTCAGCAGTACATTGTGCACACCATGTTACAGGGGATGGGGGGCATGGGCACAGCAAGGAGCCAGCTGGCAAGAGCAGGATCACTAGTATAAGATCCTTGCGCTCCTCTGCCAGTACCAAAACCTGCTCCACCATCCCATCTGCACCACTGACCCGCATATAAGCTGAGGTGGTAATTTTTCAGCACATTGCTTGTGCTGAAAAATTAGGCTTATACCCAAATATACAGTGTGTGTGTGTATATACGTATATGTGTACGTGTGTATATATATATATATATATATATATATATATATATATATATATATATATATATATATATATATATATATATATATATATATATATATATATATATATATTATAATATACACGCACTAAATAACCTAATTACGCACTGCCAGTACATATACTGTATACTTCCCCTACCTCTTGTTTCCACCCCATTCCTTTAGATTGTAAGCTCACAAGGGCAGGGCTCTCACCCTTTTGTGTCATGGAATGTTATTAATTCAATTGCTTGCACACTGTTAGAAATGTATACATTTTAGTCATCATGTTAAATCAAGTTGTAATCAGCAGTGCTGTATCTTGTATCAGTGTTCATATTTCATGTATATCATGGTCTGTATCATTATGTATCCCTTGTTTGTTTTCTTACATTGTACAGCACCACGGAATATGTTGGCGCTTTATAAATAAATAATAATAATAATAATAATAATAATAATAATAATAATAATTATATATATATATATATATATATATATATATATATATATATATATATATATATATATATATATTATATTCAATTTTTAATTTTACTTTGGAAAGCAGAACATTATTAATAGTCTTAATAGTCTCCATTAGCACTGCAGTAGCAGTGTTGTGGAGTCTTGCCCAAGGTCTACTGAATAGGTGGCGGTGTAGTGAACAGGCAGAACTGAGATTTGAACCCAGGTCACCTGTGTCAGAGGCAGAGCCCTTAACCATTACACCAGTCAGCCACTACAGAGCATACATTTTTGTCAAATACCCCCCCCCCCCCCCCCCCCCCCCCCCCCCCAAGACGCTCACAATCTATATTTCCTGTTATAGTCCAATGTGCCGTAGTCTAGTGCCAGTCTAAGGGTGAAGCCAGTTTAACTACCATTGTGGGTGTTCTTTATAGAGGAAATTACTGTGACCGAGGACAGGTGATTTGGCTGTGTGGCACTTGACCATATTAGGCCCCACCATAGACTGCAATGCAAAGTCGCAGCTATGCAGCACAGGGTGCATAGTATAGATGCTTGACTATTGTATTGCTGGCGCACTGCTACCGTGTAGCAGAGTGCTGGCTATAGGGTGCCTCTGCAGCTATGTGGAGCAGGTATTTGGTTTTTATGTGTGAGCTAAGCCTAAGGCCTGGTTCACACACAAATCTGCACATTTCCAGTCTTGTCCAGTACTGTCCTGTCCTATCAGTTTTACCTCACTCGGCTGGAAATGTACACCTTTTATGTGTGAACACAGCCATAGAAACACATACAAAACTGATAGGACCGGAAATGTACAGAGCCATAAAAACACATGCAACTGACATCAGTTGTTATAAAGGTGTCCAGTCCCATCAGTTTTTATGTGTGGTTTGGTTCTCACATAAACAGGTGTCCATTCCAGTCAGTTTTTGACAGTTGGCATCCGTTTTGTATGTGTTTCTATGACTGTGTTCACATATAAAATGTGTACATTTCTGGTCCAGTCAGGTAGAACTGTTAGTTACACATTAGTTTTGCATCAGTTTGCTGACAGGACAATACTGGACCGGAAATATGCACATTTATGTGTGAAGCAGGCCTTTCCCCTTTGTCGCTAGTTAAGTTGCAATCTGCTGTGGTAAATGCTATAGGAGTCTGATGTACAGTATGATGATTTTTAGGCAGAAGAGACCTACACTGGCATGTTCTGTACTTTGTACTTCTGCATTTCGCATTTGTGATCATACATACAGTAGTGGTTTTACTTTATACAACTAACTGAAAATCGACAGCTGGAATCAGTGGTTGCTATGGAGAGCAGACATCTGCAGTTTTTACACTTGCATCCCTATGGACTCTCTTATTTTCCTTATTAGCAGCTTTATTTATATAGCCCTAAAAAAACTCAGCCATATCATCCGTTTACAGCAGTGGTCCTCAAACTAAGGCCCGCAGGCCAGATGCGGCCCCCTGAGGCTTTTTTACTGGCCCCCCACACACAAAATGTATTACTTATAGATGCGGTCAGTTACACCTTTAACCACTTCGCATCCAGACCTTGTTTTCCCCTTATTGACCAGAGCAGTTTTGACGTTTTAGCGGTGTCCCTATTCAATCAGCAATAACTTTATCCCTACTCACTACACCTAAATGATCTATATATCGGTTTTTTCAAGACAAACCAGGCTTTCAATGGGGGGTATTTAGTCCCAGGAACAATTTTGTTTTCTAGGCATTTTAATTGAAAAAAGGGAATAAAAATAAAAAAATGCATTATTTCTCTATTTTTAACAATTACAGTTTAAAAATAAAAAGTGCCACAGTGATAAAACCATTCCATCAGTTTTATGTCCCCCCTAATATAGCCAGATGTGCACCGAGTATCAGCCCAACCTTCCCAGTTAAGCCAGATGTGACCCCAATATCAGCACCCCCCGTATAGTCAGATGTGTCCCATGTATCTACTACCCCCCAGTACAGAGAGACAGTAACGCCGCCAGGATTGGCACCCCACATTATAGGCAGATGTGTCCCCAGGATAAAATTTCCCCCATTATAGCCATATATGCCCCCAGAATTGCCCCCCCCCCAATTATAGCCAGATGTGCCCCCAGTACTAGGTTCCCCCCCCCCCCCCAGGTAACCAAATGATCCCCCATTGTCAGATGTCACCCCCCCCCCCCCCCAGTTACCCAGATGCCTGCCAGTTGTTTGGCACCCCCCCTCCCTCCCAGTGTGGATAGCCAGATGTATGTCCCCCCCCCCCAATCAGGCAGCCCCTCCGTGCACAGATGCCAAAAACATGTAAATAAAGCTGCCTCTCTCACCTCACCTCGTTCCAGCGATGAGCCTGCAGCCCGAGCATCCGATCCCAGCTCTGAACTCAGCCGCGTATTGCCGGTAACCCGGGTCCCGGCTTGATGACGTCATCAAGCCGGGACCCGGGTAACCGGCAATACGCGGCTGAGTTCAGAGCTGGGATCGGATGCTCGGGCTGCAGACTCATCGCTGGAAAGGGGTGAGGTGAGAGAGGCAGCTTTATTTACATTTTTATGGCCATCTGTGCTCGGAGGAGGGGGAGATGAAGGATCACGCTGTTTGCTACAGCGGTGATCGTTCATCCGGGTGGGGGTGGGGGTTACTAATTGGCTACAAGGGAACATGTTCCCTTTTGCCAATTAGTAAGGCAGCCGACAGTGCCGGAGGGTGCACTCTAAAGCGCACCTGTACCTGCACAAAAGGGCTGAAAGCAGGTCAGTATATCTACATGGCTGTGGCTTGGAGGGTGCCACAGCTGACGTAGATATACTGTAGTGGTGGGGAAAGTGGTTAAATATTGGTGGTCTGCACATGGAATAGCAGTATTGGCACCACCCATCCACATGGAAGTCAGAAAGCAGTAATTTCGCTGGTTTCCAATCAAATTCCACATCAGGTGACACTGCTGTCCAATTGGATTGCAGGTTGTCATCTGGATATGCTTCACTGTGTGGCCCACAAAGACTTTTACATCATTTTATGTATACTCAGGCACCCCAGCAGTCTGAAGTATGATGACCCGACCCTCGACCCAAAATGGTTTACAGCATTGTTTCTCAAACCTGTCCTCATAACTCCCCAATGGTTCATGTTTTGCAAGCAACCTCTCCTATGCACAGGTGGAGTAATTAGTGTCTCGGTTGCATTAAATCCATCTAGCAGAGGCACTAATTATCTCACCTGTGCATAGGTGAGGTTGCCTGCAGAGCATGCACTGTTGGGGAGTGATGAGGACAGGGTTGAGAAACACTTTCGAAGACCATCAACAGCATTTTCCAGTGAGATGTCCTGACACATACTAGGGCCAGAATGGGCAGACATTAACTTGCCAGTAACACCTGGGGTAAGTGTGCATACACACATCAGACCATAGTCTTTGGAAAATGAAAGATCACAGACCAATCTTACCCCCTTCCATGTAGTATGAGAGCCATACCTACACAGTCTATTCTATGGAGCTGAACTCCCCATCAGATAGAAATCTTTGCAAGATGCTGCACACACAGATGCTGTACACATTCAAAAGATCAGTATCTGCAAAAGATTTGTTCCTGCAAAAGATCCGTTCCTGCAAAATGCATTCATAGTCTATGGTATCTGCAGATCATCATACACACCTTGTTTAACAGACATTCATCTGCAGATCAGATCCACCAGGATGGATCTTCAGATCTGCAGATGATTGTCTGATCTGCAGATGAATGTCTGTTAAACAAGGTGTGTATGAGGACCTGCATATCTCATAGACTATGAATGCATTTTGCAGGAACGGATCTTTTGCAGGAACAGATCTTTTGCAGATACTGATCTCTTGTGTCTGTACAACATCTTTGTGTGCAGCATCTTGCAAAGATTTCTGTCTGATGGGGAGTTCAGCTCCATAGAAAAGACTGTGTAGAGTATGGCTCTCGTACTACATGGAAGGGGGTAAAATTGGTCTGTGGTCTTTCATTTTCCAAAGACTATGGTCTGATGTGTGTTTGCACCCTCATGGTTATGGCCAATGAGCCAATCTGGGTGCTATGGACATCATGTACTCCATACTTTACAACTTTTTGAGATGAGAAAGAGGGACACTTAAGCCACGCCCCTGCCACACCCCTAGTCACGCCCATCACAACCCTAGTCACGCATACCATAAAGATTTCATAAGAAAAATGTTGTTTTATAATTCAGACCACACACTGGTACTTTCTATCCTGGTGCATTTTCTTTCATATTAACATTTTAAAATTAGTAATATATCAATTTAAAGGATTGGAATAAAGTTTAGAGTCGATCTCACTCATTTTTTAGTAGATAAATATATATATATTCACAGAGAAAGAGGGACAAAGTCCTGAAAGGGGGACAAATGACGAGGAAAGAGGGACAGAGAGACAGGGCTCCCAAAGAGGGACTGTCCCTCCAAAAGAGGGACAGTTGGATGCTATGTGTACTCTGTTGTGTCAGCTTACTTTTCACAAGCTGTCTCCTGTGCCTGTGGAGAGAATCTCTCAGCAGGGTTATTTAGGCTGCAGTAATCAGGTGCAGAGAACACTTGTGTGATCAGGTGCACTGCTTGGTATTCTTATCACAGCATCTCTCTCCTCTCTGCCGCTGCCTCCTCCTCCTGGTCTGGGTGTTTCTGGTTTTTAATTGTTAAAGCCACATCACAAGAAAAATAAAATCTGAATTCACAGCTGAAATGCTGGTATGTAAACCCTTTTACCTCAATCACTGGGCATGAATGATACCACAGAGGGCATCAACTTATCATATTTCTGATGAGATTTAGGCTGAAGGTTATTTCAGGTCTGCTGCTCTGCATAGTGTCACTGCTCAGCGCAGTACGAAAGGATCAGGCCAGATTTCACTGTTTGACCAGAAATATTTTAATTTTGTGGCATTTCTAGAAAATCTATTTCATGAACATCAGGATTGTCAAATCTGCATACAGAATGATCGATTCAAAAATATAACCGAGTTGATGATAAAAATAGAATGCAGACCTTCTTTTCAGCGGCTGGGGATCTTCTCATTTATCAAGTCTTTCCAGAGAACCAATCGGAACTAGTGATGTTATCTGGATTCCAACAAGTCAATTTCTTTTCCACTACCAGAACTGTTAAAGGACCACTACAGCGAAGATAGTAGGCAGTTAGAATTTGACAGAACCAACAGGTTTTGGACTAGTCCATCTCCTCATGGGGGATTCTCAGGGTTTTCTTTGTTTCCAAAAGCATTTCCTAAATGACAGTTTAACTGCCAAAATAGTAATATACCAGCCAGCCAGCCAGCCAGCCTCCCTACTTACTTGCACATTATTTAGACATTTAAGGTGCCCATTAACGGTACAATTTTTCCGTCAGACTCGATCTTTCGATTCACTTTTTATGATCAAATTGTATGGAAAACTGCACCATTTATGGAGCAAATCAATGTGATACAATTCTTTGGTCTATCAGAAAAGGAAAAATTATCGATGCGAAAGTTGGATTTTCTGATTGAGTCTGAATATGGGAACAATATATATGGGAACAATTGATAATTGCCTTCCGATTAGTTACAATCATTCCAATTGCATTGAAAGATCGCATTTGATGAAAAAATTGTGCCATTAATACTGTTCAGGAAAACCCTGAAAATCCCCCATGAGATGGACTAGTCCAAAAGCTGTCTGTTCTCTCGAGTTTTAACTGCTTACTTCTTTTACTGGAGTGTTCCTTTTAACCTTGTGTAGAAGAATGTTAACCAAGAATCAAACTTCATTCCAATCAGTAGCTGAAACCCACAAGAAATCTTTCCCTTTTCTCTAATAGATGATTGGGGTCTGTATGGCTGATATTGTGGTGAAATCCCTCCCACAGTGTGATGTCATGACCGTGTAGCAGACAGTTTCCTGTCTGTGAACTTTGTTACATTGGCCTCAATTCATCAAGCAGTTTAGACTAGTCTACAGATGGTTTTTAGTCTACTGATGGTTTGGTCTAATGTTTTAGACCTGTTTTTAGACCTGGTCTAACATTCAGTAATACACAATTCACAAAGGCAAAGGAGGAGTAACCACGCCCACTTTTTCTGAGATTAGACCAGCTAAATTCTGTAGGTAAAGTAATTCTGTGAGGTATTTTAGATCTGAGGGTGGAACCTTTTGAATGTTTCCAACTGCCAAGCAAACGATATCTCCCTCTGTGCATAGAACTCTCAGTAATGAACATTCCGTACAGATCACCTGGCAGAACTAAAGATGTCACCACCAGTGATAAATGTCAGAATGTGATTTAGGAAGAGGAATGATTTTACAATGGGCAAACACTGACTAAATAATCTATAAATTAATACTGTAATGTAAAAAAATAAGCAAGTTAAAGGGAAGGTCCGCGGTAAAATAAAAAAAAATAAAAATCCAAATCCACTCACCTGGGGCTTCCAGGTCGGGCTGTTCTGTGCTCTTAGGTGCGCCTCAAGAGGGCGCACTGACGTCATCGGACATCCTCTGGGCTGTACTGCGCAGGCACAGAACTACTGCGCCTGCGCAGTACAGCCCGGAGGACGTCTGATGACATCAGCGCGCACCAGTGAGATGCACATTTTGGAGTGCAGAAGAGCCTGACCTGGCAGCCGGCCTGGCCAGGTCGGGCGCGCCACCGTAGACCACCGGGAGCCTGCGGAGCAGCGCCGAGGGCATGTCCTTCCTGCCGCGGGCTGGAGGGAGCACCAGGGGATTTGGCTTTTTTTAACTGCGTGAACCTTCCCTTTTAAAGAGGAACTCCAGTGAAAATGTATGTAATAAAATTGCTTCATTTTTAATAATTATGTATAAATGATTTAGTCAGTGTTTGCCCATTGTAAAATCTTTCCCCTCTCCCTGATTTACATTCTGACATTTATCACGTGGTGACATTTTACTGCTGGCAGGTGATGTCACTGGGAGTAGCTGCTCCTTGCTTTTTTTAGCAGCTGGAAACCGCTATTTCCCATAATGCAACGAGGTTCACAGACCAGAAACTGTCAGGAAAATGGTCCTCACAGTCTCCTGTGGGATGGGCTTCACCACAGTATCATCCATACAGCGGCCCCTGATGATGCATTTGTGAAAAGGAATAGATTTCTCATGTAAAAGGGGGTCACAGCTACTGATTGGGATAAAGTTCAATTCTTGGTCACGGTTTTTCTTTAATTTTATTATTTACACTACAGTTCCTCTTTACGTCCCTTCAGGCTGAACAGGAGCTTTGCATGCCGCTAAACAGATTCAGGCCAGAAACCCACTAGGAGCGATTTTCTGAGCGCTTGTGATGTGAAAAGCTCTTGCTAATGTAATGCTATGGGTGTGATCCCACTAGAGGGATTTAATTTTATAAAAATTCCCCATAGCATTGCATTAGCAAGAGCTTTTTCAGATCACTAGCGCTTAGAAATCGCTCCTAGTGGGTTTCTGGCCTCATATGTATTGATGCCCAGTACTAATAACTGCAGCTTGCAGGCAGAATGCCCCTATTAAAGTCCTGCTTCTGCCCAATTGACTTTCCCTACCCTGCACAGCAAACAGATTGTTATAAAGTCTGTCTTCATTCCAAATCAGAACTGGTAGAAATTTTGATCATTCATTAGAAATTGGGTACTTATCCGTTAGCCGGGCGCATCCTCTAGGTGGCGACAAAACTCCACCAGAGTTACATCTTTCCCTACTATCCATGTCGGCCTGGAGGGGGAATAGTAATTAGCGCCACCTGCCGGATGCGCCCGGCTAACGGATAAGTACCAGAAATTGTCTTCAATTTGTAATCCTATATGGCCTTGATCATGATTTAGTCTTCTTAATTTAATGTATGCTTGGTGTAAAACGTACACAAAGTTGCAAATGCATACCTGATCGGTTCTATGTTAATGTACAGGTTAACCTTGCAATCGATTACACGAAGATTGGTTGAGTACTGTAGGGCTTTTCAGTAGCATACCAGTCACCTCACATATATGAGTGATGCTATTGCAGTGCACCGGATACTCTGAGATAACGCATTCAAAAATCTGTGAATAAAGCCTTCATTTTTTAACAATTTCATAAAGTTTGTGTCCATCACCTGAAAGACATTTTTTTTTGCCACTTTAACAGTTAAAGGGAACCTAAACTGAGAGGGATATGCATATTTCCTTATAAAATACCAGTTGCCTGGCTCTCCTGCTAATCATGTGTCTCGAATACTTTAAGCCACAGCCCCGGAACAAGCATGCAGATCAGGTGCTCTAACTAAAGTCAGACTGGATTAGCTGCATGCTGGTTTCAGGTGTGTGATTCAGCCACTACTGCAGCCACAAAGATCAGCAGGACTGCCAGGCAACTGGTATTGTTTAAAAGGAGACATCTATATCCCTCTCCGTTTTGGTTCCCTTTAATAATTATAAATAGACATGCTTATTCAGACTTCTTTATTTGTTTTATTGGACTTGACTGTGACAGGTTGAAGTACCCCTAAGATGCATGCAGAGCTTATTGAGAACCGAGGCTGTGTGGAGGTCCTACCATTGCTTAATAGACAACTGTACTGAGAAGAATATAGAGGCTGACAAATGTATTTCCTTTGCCAGTTGACTGGCAGCCCTGCAGATCTATTAGGCTGCAGTAGTGTCCGAATTACACCAGAAACAAGCATGCAGCTAATCTTGTCAGATCTGACAATAATGTCAGAAACACCTGATCTGCTGCATGCTTGTTCAGGGGTTATGGTTAAAAGTATTAGGGGCAGAGGATCAGCAGGACAGCCAGGTAGCTGGTATTGCTCATGAGGAAATAAATGTCAGCCTCCATATCCCTTTCGTTACAATTGTCCTTTAATGGTGGGAGATTGGTGATTGGGAGCTAGAATGTTGAAAAGTGAATCACTGTACACCTGAAATGTTAAAAAAAAGTGATATTACTTAGTAGGGAACTTCTGGTCATGCTTGCACGACAGGAAATGCACAGGACCATGGTTATGACATCACACTGTGGGCGGGGTTTCATCCTTAATATCAGCCATACAGACTCCCTGATGATCTATTTGAGAAAAGGTAAAGATTTCTTATGGGAAAAGGGGGGTATCGGCTACTGATTGTGATGATGTTCAATCCTTAGTTACAGTTCCTCTTTAAATTAAACCAGAAAAAAAAGGATGAAAAGTTTTATACTTACCTGGGGCCTCTCCCAGCCCCCTCCAGGCCGATCACCCCCTCACTGCTGTCCTCTGTCTCCTGGATGTTCAGGTAGATGCCCAGTTATCCTCAGCCAGTTGGGTGTACTGCACATGCGTGGTCTGGGCGCGCTCACGTCGCCCGGAGTTTTCTGCACCTACGCAGTACTACTGCGCAGGCGCTGAATGCTCCCAGTCGTGGGAGTGCGCGTGGACTGGCAGAAGATAACAGGGCGTCTACTGGACCCTCTAGAAGGCAGAGGACGGCGGCAAAGGAACGATCTGTGCGGAGGGGGTTGGAGGAAGCCCCAGGTATGTATAACATTTTTCCATCCTTTTGTTTCAGGTACACTTTAAGCATGCCTAGTCAGGATGTGCTCACCCACGGTGCTGGAAGAAATCTATTCGACTGGCGCATGTTGTGTAGGTATACAGGAATCCTGCAACGGAACGATGGGCTGTAGGATGACCAAAATCAAACCTTTTTGGTGTGTGTGTGTGTGTGTTGTGTTGTGTTGTGTATGTATATGTATGTATGGTGTGTGTGGTGTGTGTGTGTGTGTGTGTGTGTGTGTGTGTGTGTGTGTGTGTGTGT